>NC_044347.1:25500758-25801838 GCF_007364275.1 Archocentrus centrarchus | reverse complement strand
TACACACTGGACTAAAATAGCATCTCTGTGATGCTGTTGCTATGGAAACTCAGTCAGCTCTCTGAAGTGACTTCTTTTTTCTTTTTAATGAGAGCAATATGGGAAGGTGGCATTCAGTCTAAAGAAGGCTGGGGTCAGAGCAGCTGGTGCTGAGAATCTAACATTTCCTGATCGTCAGTGGGAGCGTTTTTACACTAATACAGCGTTCAACCTCTGCTCTGCTTCTAGCCTCTCACTAAGAGAACAGGCAGTCCCCTAGTCTCTTAGATTTGTAGTTGAGCAAACAGTTCCACCAGATATAGTATCCCTCTCCAATCATCTGCCATGTTCGAGGGCCGGCATTCCTCTCAATTAGCCCAGCGCCCTCAGCCATGAGGAGTATGGCCCCGAGGTTAACGAAGAGCGGAGATAACCACTGAATGCAATCAGCGACACGCTACCCGCTCAGCCTGCCTCCAAGCTTGGATCTTTTTGCGCTTGGTGTTGTTTGCTGATTGGATTTCTGCTCAGTTTAGCCTAACACTGGACCTCCTTTCATTACAAAGCCCCCCCACACCCCACACCAACCCACTCTCCCACCTCAAAGCCAATACTGCTGGCCTAGTCTCATTTCCTCGCCTATTGGTTCACAGAGTCAGACATACTTTCTCTACTTCCGAAAAAAAAAAAAAAAAAGAAGCTTTCTTCTTTTTTTGGATCATCAGGAGGGGTGGAATGGTATGATAGATTCACACATCTATGTCACTCTGACAAGCATCGTGGCCCCTGCCTGCCTGCCAGTCCGCCTGGCGACGAAGCTGCCAAACGCCTTTGGGGTATTTTTGTTGCTTTACCCGCCAAGCATCTGCTCCCAATTACCCAGAGAGGACAGCTCTGATGCTGGACTTTAAAGCAAGCTAACGGGCCGCTTCAGACAGCCGAGAAGTTTGTGCACTAATTAAACTCAGCGGAAGGAAGCCGGCGAAGCCAAGCCATCAGTAATGAGGACCCCCCCAGATCAGAACAGGGTCGGCAGGCTTGGTGGAGAGATTCATTATCAGGCGCATCGGCTAATTATCAGCAAGGCGAAGCAGAGGTCCTCCCATCAGAGCAGGTGTGTGATGGCTGCAGAGGTTGTCAGCTTGCAGGAGGTGTGGAGATTATAGGGTGGGCTTCACACCACAGTGAAAGGGCCTGTCTCCAAAACCGTCTAGTAAGGGATCTGTTTGACTCAAATCAAACCTCAGGATTTCTCACTAGTTGGTGCTATTCTTGGCTGCTTTTTGGCCCGGGGCTCTGAAATGAGCCGAGCGCGGGTGCTCAATGACACGCTCATATAGCTCTTGCAGAAGGTAGCGGGAGCGGCCACAGCCATCACAGTGTGATCGCTGGGCAGCAGCGCACGGTGAAATGATAGATACAGATACCTGCAGGCTACAGTTACCTCACTGTGCTGCTTTCTTTTTAGATTGTTAGCTTCACACTGTCAATCAAGGTCACAGCCTTCAGCGGAAAACAAGCAGGAGTGTATTAAACTTGGACTGTGATGTTTTTAAAGCATTGTTACCATTTGACTTCATAAATCAAAAGCCCGGCATGAAGGAAAAAAAAAAACGCAGTTATGCAAGAAGTAAAACAAGCAGCAACTTCAGAATGAAATAGTTTGAGCGGAAACTTTTAGTTCCTGCATTAATTCTGGGCTGCAGCTGTCACTTTGGCAGGTAATAATTCTTTCTGGGAGTGTTTGCAAGTCCTGAGTGCATTCATATATAAGATCTCCTAAAATATCAGCCCAGTCAAATACAGTGTGATAGCTATATTATTAGGAAATAATAATGTGTTTATGAAAGTTAAAAAACCCTTTGAGTGGTGGTCAGTAACGCTGGAAAAGTGCTATGACCTAAAAAAAAAAAAAAAAAAAAAAGCTGTTAATAGACTTCTTAGTATCACTGCTTCATCATTAATTCACAACATCTGACTTTGCAATTAAATTACCCCTTAAGCAAAAAGTCTTATCTGGACATAATGGATGATATATACACCCGTCCACATATATTGGTGATAGGCAAATATCAGCTGATGCTATCAATCAACCAATTATACTCTATTAATTTTGGCAATATGTCACATGTAGATTTAAAGAACAGATAGAAATAAAAGTTTCGTTGTAGTTTTAGTTTGTAAATCTTGGGGATCATCTGGCTGTTCATGTATGAAAAGGTGAGTTTCCTTGTTTTGCATTAAAAGAAAAGAAGAATAACAGACACACCAACCATAAGCCTAGTTGTGAGTTATTGATTTGACTCTTGGTATCTCCGAGCTGACAAATGCGCCCCAGTCACTCTGTGTGCTCTCTCCTTTTAAAGTCTGGATCCCTGGCATTCAATAGAGAATCGATCACACAGAAAGGATGCCGCGGTGATTAATTGACTTCTTCACTGATCTCGCCGCTTCCTCTGTGTGTGGTCGACTGGTGAAGTGATGGATTCAGTAGCTCTCTTTCATCTGTGTCTATTTCTGTGTGTGTGTGTGTGTGTGTGTGTGTGTGCGCGGCCAGGCGGGAGCTGTGAAGGACTACATTAAGATGATGCTGGAGGCAGAGCAGCTGAAGTTCCTGGTGTTTGCCCACCACCTCACCATGCTGCAGGCCTGCACCGAGGCCGTCATCGAGGCCAAGGTAACCTCAGGCGCTCCACAGGCGACTGGAGCTTTAAATGTGTGTTAAAGGGGCAGTAAGCAATGTGGATGTGGTAGCACCTGTAGGATATGTACACTGGCAAGAGGGGTGGGAATTATTTAAAATTCTAAGAGCTGCTAGCTCAGGTTCAAGTATAATTTAATTTTATAGTGCACCATTACTTCTTCTGGAAATCTCCATATACAGACCATTGCATATCTCATGCAGTGGTTCCAAACTCACTGACCGACTCGTGTCTCCACCTTTAAAACTTTAGTAAGCTCACAACCCATATTCTAATATTCCTCTGGAAATAGTATGCACATCATGTGCTATTGGGTATATACTTAGCAAACTAAAGAGTACATTAGCATGTAATTTCTGACACAGCCTATGTAAGGACAGGGCAGCACGCCTGCATTAATATCCTGCAATTTAATATACATATTGTGGCATATATTATTCAAACATCTTACCAAACGCCGCTGCAGGCTAAGACGTGGGTGTATACTGAAGACGCTTTATATTTTATCACTGCAGACTTTATTGCTCAATTTCACAGGTTTAAGAAAGCAAACACTTACTTCTGCATTTCATATCAACGTGCAATGGCATTTCCAACAGGATGTTAAACGGTCAACAGAAAAGTTGCTCACCCACACTCTCCCCACACAAGATCCAGGTTCACCCTATGCACCTGTACACGCTCAAATTAATACCACCACCACACCCAAAGTGCCACCCACAAATCAGATGCAACCACACCCACACATAAGGATAAGGCATCAGAAGAGTAATATGGCTCCTACAATACAGGATAGTACACATATTACATCTAAATGCAATGTAGTGATTGGGAATGTGTTTCAGAATTCCTCCATACCCCCCCCCCCCACACACACACACACACACTCTGTCTCTCTCACACATACACGTGCACACACACAGTGTAAGTAAAAAATAATAAATAGCAGTAATTGGTCATATCAACAGCGTCATTCCAGTTTTTGATCAGCACCATGGACAGCAACAGCAGCCAGAGGTTGGGGAAATGGAAACATTGGTTCAAGCTTATGCTAAGGTTAAGGCTAGTATAAACTCACACTATCTTCATCAATTCAGCTACCACAAGCCCAAAATAGATTTAGCCTTGCTAAAGCAACATAAAGACAAATGTAATGTCTTTAAGCTTGGAACAAACAAGACAAGCCCACGGACCTATAGGTCACCATTACCAATTTACCAATCAAGCACACTCATTTAAAGAACCAACTTCTAGATATGTCACACACATTACAGTGTAAGTGCATATTTTCAGTATAAAAGTGGTAACAATGTTTCAATCCTTCACAAAACATAAAGACAAACAACTCACCCGTCAGAACTTTATCATCACTATAAGAAACTTGCTGAAAAACAAACGATTGCAGAGCTGACGTCAGCAGGTTTGTTCCCATTTCCATAAATGACAGACAGCTAGATTAGGAAGTACAATATATTTCCCAGAGTGTCTCGTTGCCATCAAAACAGAGAAAAGAAAAGAACCTATTTTTAATCACTGTTAAATGATTGAGAAAGTATTTGCAGCTAAAATTCAGTTCATATGAAAAATGTGGGACTTGTGTCCCTATCACCTGCTATTCAAACATTCTGTTTGTGATGGGGAGCCAGTCCAAGAAAAGCAGGTAGAGCAGCTTACCTACTTCCTTCGGGAAGATACTGAACCTCGAGTTGCTCCCGATGTGTTCAGTGTGAATGTGTGTGAGTGTTAGATAGAAAGCACTTAGGTATAAAAGAAAGTGCTTGTATGAATGGGTGAATGAGGCATGTTGTATTGAGTGCTTTGCGTTGCTTTGTGCTGTATAAGAACCAGTCTATTTACCGATTAGTGCACAGATCCAGTATAAGAAAAATAAGGATTATTTTGAACTGTGATTCATGTATAGCTGTTGTAGTAGAGTTCAAGAGTAAGAAAAGACCTGGAAATGAGGATGATGGGTCCACTTTACTCTCACGGTGGCAAAAAAAGGTCAAAGTTAGCAGGTTTTGTGAATAAGTGTCTGCTTTAAATCTCATTTTTACCCGTCACTCATAGGTTTCACTATATGTTGTACGAGCAGGTTTCTTTCTGTATTACTGTCTGTAGGTTGTTGGAACAAAACCAGGAAAATGTGCGTGAATAAAACACACCTTTCAGCCTAACATCCTGACACTTTCTGCAACACTTTTTTTCCATTCATATTGTCTGAACATTTGTCAGCCATTACCAGTCAGAGAGTAAGGTTTCTCTTCACTCAGCCTTTCTGCTCCTAAAAAGCTTCAGTCTGGTTTCTCTGAGAAGTGCTTTAAAATGAGCTTGAATTTCAGCGATTCCTGCACATCAGTCACCGTGTAACAAAAGGGAGCACTGTTTTTATATGCTTGATATTTAATTTTAGCACAAATGCTCATTCTTGTCATTTCTATTTAAGATTTTTTCCGGCCACACAGACCTGAATTGCCTATTAAGTGTAACGTGGAAGTGCTAAATGGGTGGATTGTATTCATATTTCACTCCTCCTTCCTGGCTTACAAGAGGTAATTGGCCCCATGCTTTAGTTTTATTCCTTCATCCATAGTCCCACTGTGTTTGTAAGTCAAATCCTTGTCATAGCCATCATTACCTTTGACGGGGTGCTAAGCTCTGAGCTGAGCTGGTTGGCTTGTACTTACAGTACGTGTTGCTAGTCATGAATTATATGAATCTGCATCTTATAAGCTACATTCATTCTCTAATTAGCCAATGAGTTTATACACTAAGATGCTTTGCACTTTCTAAATTCTTGAAGAAAACTCTTCTTTTGCTCTCTTAGAAAGTAAACTTTGCTTCCACAAATAAGTTTTTTTTTTTTTTGTTTTTTTTTTTCTCAAGTCATCACAAGCAAATGATATCTCTTAGCTCGGCACCACCAACCTGTGAAAGTTCAAGTGTGTGTCTGCGGAAGTGTGCGCGCGCGCGTTTGTGTGTGTCGCCGGGGTCGAGGAGGTGTCGGCTGAATGCAGTGTAGCGGTGCAACGTGTGATAACACATTCCTCCTTGAGACGCTCACTCCGTGGTGCATTCGCACTCACTAATTAACAGAAATGAGCTAAAAAAGGAACGACAAGCGACGCACTGTGATGAGGAGCTTGGCAGGGACGAGCGACTGCGCTCCAATTACAGTGTTGTCACTGTTTTTTTTTGTGCTCTACACGCTCTCGTTCCTCACCTGTGTCGAACTGGTTTGAAGTTTTTAACATAAAATTTTGTTTTTGTTTGGGTTTTTTTTTTTTTTAATACTAATAAACAACTTTGTTTTACGGCCTTGAGATGTTGTTTATCCCTGCTCGTTCTCTATGAGCACATCTATTTGACCTTTTTATTTTTCCGGGAAAAGCCAAACAGACCTCTGTGTTCCTTCTCAGCAAGCTTCTCCTTCATATTCATGCAGTTACAGTTACATTCACATGTGGGAGCGCCACAGTACGAGCACACAATCCTACCGTCAGCCGCAGCGCAGCTCCGCAGGACAAATGGCCCCAAATCAAAAGAGTGAGGTCACCGCAGCACCTCAGCAGCTCAGTGAAGGTCGAACTCGGGTTTAATAAACATGGCAGCCGCCCGTTCCTTTTGTTTGGTGTTTCATTATGCTACAAAAAAAATTGTGTCATTAGTGGTGTTCTCGTTTTATTTAATTCATTGCAGCTCCCCTGCTGATGTCTTTGATGGTGTACTCATTCACATTTCTCTCATTGAAATGTCCGCAGGAACCTAGAATACGGGTTAATGAAATGCTACACTCCTTTAATGTTCCAGCACAAATCTGCACCACCCTTTAACAGGCAAACAATACTATTCCTCTCATAGTTTGAAGCTTTATTTCACTCAGTGTAACCACAAACCACCACACATACTGCACCTCATCCTGTTTTTTTAGCCCGATCCTTTTTCAGATACGTCTGCATAAATAAGAGCGGTACGGATAATAAGCGTGCACTGTGTGTAAAAGGTGGTCATTGCCAACATGTCAGCACCCATTGGTGAGTGGACTGCTGATTTACAGGCTGAGTTTTGCATTGTGAGTGCCACCATCCTGTTTCTCTTTAAACCAGATGCTAATTGTCCTAAAAACAGGCTGAAAACAAAACAGAGCACGACCGATGAAGAATTTTTCAGACCAATGCTGATATCGTGATATAACGTGTGTTATGTGTAATATTTACTTGTTTATGCTCTGCCCAGCTCTGCTCAGCTGGTTGTCGTGTTACTGGCATGCTAAACGTGAGTTGCCAACATGGAAGCTGCAGTTGAGCCTCCTCTGGTGGACAGACTGTGCAGCATCAACACTCATAACGTGGTTGAAGGGTGTTTTTCCCACCTGCTTCAATTTTTAAATTTTTATTCACCAGCCATTAATATTGGACCGCTGATAAACAGGCCGAGCTCTAAACAAAATGTACCTTTTTATGGGAAAGCTGAACTGACAACACCTGTCACTCAAAGTAGCCACGCCCCTGATTATGCCCAACTTTGAGCCTTAATGTAATTTAAGCTTTAGATTTATATAAAAAGGGCCGCACAGTTGTCATGAACATGGAAATTAGCTTAAGAGACCAAAACTGTTTTTTGTACCAGTCTGCAAACGGGGGTCATTTCTGCTGTTAAGGTCATTGTAACTTGGAAATCTATGGGATTGACTCTCTGAAGAGGAGCTTCTGAAGGCTGATATTAATGTGGAATAATGCTGATTTAGTGGCTTTTACCTCATTGTACAGGTCCAGCACATTTTATAAAATATAAACACGTCCAGTATTCACTCTTCTGTTAGATGCTCTAGTCTCTCTTGAGGGAAATAGATTCTCTTTAGCTACATTTTGTTCACTAGCTGGTTGGTAACTTTGTGTGGCTTTTTTTTTTCTTTTTTTTCCCAGAGCTTCTTTGTGAAAATAGCTGTGTGCTTCAGCTGGAGACAGAATGATCGGAGCAGTGGCTCCTGACTAGAAAGATTATAGCTGTAAAGCTGTTGCTCATGATTGTATTATTTAGCATTATTTGCTCAACTGCCACCTTTTTTATCTTGAAAGTCAAACTCTGTGGCGTCTTGATTCCATCCCGACAGGCCGGTTATATCCGGATTGACGGCAGCGTGCCGTCATCAGAGCGAATTCAGCTGGTCCACAAATTCCAGAGTGACCCGGAAACCCGAGTGGCCATCCTTAGCATCCAGGCGGCCGGACAGGTACGTGCACGCAAAACTGTATAAGACTTTTACTTACAAATCTAAACTCACCTTGAAAGAATACTGCAACACAAACATTTTCACAGCTGTAAACACGAAGCACAAGTTAAGATTTTGATGCTTTAAACTGCAACAGCAGAGCATTTACTGCCTGCACAATAAGGGAAATAAAAGGCCCTGCAGTGCAATAGAATATAGACTAAATTGAGTCATTTTTGCATATTAGGGATAATTATGGTTTGTACTGGCTGTTGTGAATCACAGTATCATGAGGTCTGTACAAGTAGAAATGAATGTTGGAAATGCGTCCTAGTCTTATTAATAAACTCATTGACCTCCATTATTCTGAGTGACCAAGTATGTACAGAAATGTTATGCATTCCAATCAAAAGAAGTGGGTGCTTGAAACACTTACATGGCAATTAGCTGATAATATTCTGCTATTAAAAAGGATTTCAGCAAATTAAATTTCATTCAATCGGACTGGATTGTTCCGTTTTCAAGGGCAGTTGAATTGGGTATTTTATACTCTGAAATAGACATGTAGTGTGTGTCTGTGTGGGTGTGTGTGTGTGTGTCCTCTCCAGGGTTTGACCTTCACCGCTGCCAGCCACGTGGTGTTTGCCGAGCTCTACTGGAACCCGGGTCACATCAAGCAGGCTGAAGATCGCGCTCACCGCATCGGGCAGACGTCCTCCGTCAATGTGCACTATCTCATTGCTAAGGGCACCTTTGACACCGTCATGTGGTCCATGCTCAACAGGAAGGTACTAAGGGTGACATTATGGCAGCAAAGTGGGAGAAATTTATGCAAAGCTGCTTATGATTTCATTGATGTCATATTAAATTTGAATGATAAATCACCCTTACTGCTCTTGCACTGATTAGGCTCTTCAGTCCTTTTTTTAATGGCGCTATGCTAACATATGCAATCACAGCTCCCCACCGGATATGTTTTAAGAGTCATCCAGAAGTTTGTGTACAGGACAGGATGTGTCCTGCTTCACTGTAAAGTTCACTCTGTGTAGAGGGTTCAAGGCTCCAGATCATGCATGCTGGGCACAAAAACACTCTCTACATCCACATGAAACTGTGGCTAACTTTAAATATGATGTTCTGCTCTGAAGGAAACACTTACTTACATGCTAAGGTCAGGAAATCTGGGGGAAGTGTCCAATTTTTATGATTTTGCTTCCGTGCACCACCATAATAGATCTTAGATACACACACACACACACACACACACACACACACACAAACAACATAAAAAAGGTCTGGATGTCCACAGAAGACAACAGTGGTGAATGATTGCAGGATCCTTTCCATGGTGGAGGGAAAAACAACATCCAACCATGTGAAAAGCACTTTGTGAGAGGCAGTCATGCCATTATCCAAGTCTATAATAAAGAGAGTACCTCCTAAGAAATGATACACAGGGTCCACCGCAAGGTAAAAGCATCAAGCTGTATGAGAAATAACAAGAAGGGGAAAAAAAAAGTATGAAGTAGGCCTGGAATTGCTCATGATCATCCGTGAAACACAGTGTGTGCATGGGGCATGCATGGCTTCCAGTGGCACTGGGCTGGTGGTATTCACAGAAGGCAGAAGCAGCTCAATTCTGACGTGTACAGAGTTTTTTTTTTTTTTTTGCTCAAATTCAGCCAAAAGCAGAAACTAGACAGTGTCTCATCGTACAGATCGACAATGAACTGATTTTGTTTCAAATCTGTAAATTTCTGGACATAACTGTGAGCTAAAAGTGAAGTTAGACCAGAATGTCCTTTGCATTTCAGGAAACTGTGACTGGCAGTACTCTAAATGGAAGGAAGGAATACCTGAAGGCCGATGAGGGCGACAAGGACAAGTGGGAATTCCTCAACTTTGCCGATGCGTGGACCCCAAGTGAGATGGTGCTGCCGCTGGAGGGAAGCGCGGAAAATGCCCAAAATGACGTCTTCTTTACTTATGTGAGTCAGCAGGAAACCTTCACTTCATCTCTTCAGATCTAAGGATGCTGTGATATAGGAAAGTTACATTTCCTAGTTGCTATCATGAAGTGCATGAGGACCCTGGAAGAGAATTCTGTCACTCATCACTCGAGTGGCGGTTAATGAAGCCCTGCATCAGGAGTTCTTATTGTGGTATTATCATATCATCTGAAACTGTGTGTCGAGAGTTGTGAAAGTGTGAGTTTGTAGTCAGATCTGTGAATGTTTGTAAGAATTGGAAAATGTGTGCTGCGTTCAGATTT
Organism: Archocentrus centrarchus; assembly: GCF_007364275.1. Taxonomy (NCBI): domain Eukaryota; kingdom Metazoa; phylum Chordata; class Actinopteri; order Cichliformes; family Cichlidae; genus Archocentrus; species Archocentrus centrarchus. Next base: position 25,791,673 of record NC_044347.1, on the reverse strand, counting down.
TCGTGTTTACTGTGATTATAGTGAAAGTGTAAAAGAAACTGTGCACATGGAGGTGTAAACTTTACAGTCCACCAGTCAGCCACAACATTAAAACCACATGTCTGATATTGTGTAGCCTCCCATCGTGCCGCCGCGTGAGCTCTAAAAAGCACGGACTCCTGAAGACCTTTGACCGTGTCAGGTGGTATCAGGCACCGAGACATTAAACAACAGATCCTTAAAGTCCTGCGGGATTGTGCCCTGCATGGATTGGACAAATCGGAGATTTGGAGGCCAAGTCAGCACCTTGAACTCTTCCTCAAGGTCCTGAAAGCATTCCTGAAAAATGTTTGCAGTGCAACAGGATGTGTAATCCATCTGAAATTGGCCACTGCCAGTGGGGAATACCGCTGCTGTGAATGCGATTTGGATGTGCAAACTAATCGAGCCCGTTCGGACTGGGTCTGCTCCAGCTGGGCTCAGCTGTGTCAGCAGACAGAGACGTGGAGTGTGTGATGTATCAAGATTGGACTCTTAATTCTGATAAATATTCTTTAAATTTAATATTTGGGACTGATGACCTCAATGATGTTGTCACCGTCACTGGCTTTTATTCTGAAACATTTTGACGAACAGTCTCTGGAAGAATCATATTATGAGTCGATATTTGCTCTTTATTAATCATTTGCAGCAGAATGTGCGCTCATTACCACTAGTTAATGACTTAGTCGTTAGGTCTGTGCTCCTCTCTGACTGTCGGCGACTGAACTCTGCTCCGGCTGGTGGAAGCAGTGTGCGGTGTCTCGTGTTAGAATGTTTCAGTTTCACTTGTCAGTGGTTTTAATGTTGCAGCCAAATTGGTTTAAATGTGTCATGCTTATTTTTTAATAGATAGACACATGGCACTTCTAGGATCATTATTTAATGGCTATAATGACTCAAGAAGAAAAATTAGAGACTTTATATTGTGATGGATTTATGAATTATGTCCCACTGAAAGAGCTGTGCAAAATTTGTGATCAACATCAGAACATTTTGTATTTGTAGCAAGATTTTTTTTTTTAAACTATATTACTAATGTTCAGAGAGCTGAATGAGTTTTGTGATCATCATTAGTCATTATGTGTTTTTTGATGTTCTTTTGTGCTTTACCAGGGTGCTGCTTTGTATCCAGCTCAAAGGATGAAATGACTGCCTTTGGTGGTGATAACAAAAAGGGAGATTTGTGTCATGGATGCTATGTCACTTTACAGGTTGATGGAAGATTGTGTGCTACAGAGACAACAACTAACTTGAGGTTGCATTTTTTTTTTTTTTTATTTAGTTTGAGAAAGAAAAGCAGCACGACATCCGTTCCTTCTTCTCCCCGCACGCTGGCAAGACGAAGAGGAAGAGAACAGAAGATGAAGAAAGTCCCTCAATCTCCTCAGAGACGGCTGCCATGCCAGCTGGCAGCGGAGCATACTTAGAAAACAGCGAGGAGAGGAAAGAGAAGTCGTGCTCCCAAACCTCCAGCTCGCCCGACCAGGATTTCTCCCCACAGCTGAAAAGGCTGCGGACACCGCAGCCCAGCCCGAGCCCCAGGTCTCGATTTGGGGGGAAGCGGAGGTCGACGGCGGGGGGGATCAGCTCAAGCAGCTCTGGCAGCATGATCTCCTTGGCGGCTCAGCTGTCTGAGCCTGATGCTGCATCGATGTGGAGCTGCGGGGCCTGCACCTACTCCAACAGCAGCCTGTTGCCTTACTGCGAGATGTGCGAGTTCCCGCGCTCTTCCTCCGCTGTCAGCTCAGGTAAGATTAAGGAACAAATAACCCCCCCCCCCCCCCCCCCCCCCCCCCCCCCCGCCCGAATCGCCACCACCAACCACACCCCCCAACCTGCTGTTTGTGTCTGCCTGTGTGTTCCTCTTTTTTTTTTCTTCTTTTTTTTAATTAAATTCACAAACTTGATTGCAAGTCAAACTGAATTTCAATAAGAAAACGCACACACTTCCACCACCTCTTGTCTAAAATGAAGCACCTGAAGCTGAAATCCATTCAGTGCTTTATTTTCCTTCCTGTCAATATCAATCGTGGCAGTCTGTTGACATAATGCTTTTGAACAGCATTACAGATTTCACCAGATGGAGATGCGAGATAGCAAAAGATGGAGGCAGACTTCCGAGAGTCTGAAATAGCACTGCTCAGAGAGTATTGTCTGTCTCTCTCTCTCTCCTCCTCTCCCTCTCCCTCTCGCTCTCTGTGCAGATGACAAGGACACAGTATAATTCTCACCTGTCAAGCTGAGAGAGAGCGAACAGGCGCCTACTATTGCTGCAAACCTCTCACACAAAGTTGGGAAAAGTTGAGCCGGCTCGAGCTGATATCTCTGACAGCCTATGATTGTATCTTGCAAAGAAGAGGGGAGGGAAGTCGTTATGACCTGGCACACTGCACTGCAGGTCCATGCTCTTTAGATGTCTGAGATGCATCAGATCAGTATAGAGATTATTTAGGAAAAAAAAAAAAATCTCCATACTTAGATCTATTTAACAGCTGTAACGTTTAGGTAATATGAGTTTAATGCTTTTGTTAATGCAGGACGCATAATTCATCCTGCATTTACGCGCTGAATCCCAGCTGGAAAAAGTATTATACGAGTGTCTGCTACTATATGGCAGGTTAAGGTAGCAGCGCATACTGATTGCTTTATCAAGACAGATTCCACTGCCTGTTCACACACTGAGGCCTATTACTCTTGTCCTTATTTTCTGTCATATATATATACTGTTACAGTGGTGCTAAGCACAGGCAAAGTTTTAAATGATGAGGTCAGAATATGTGCCAGTAATCCCAGTGAACCTTGCTCAGAGTTTTTTTTTTTCTACTGTTGGATCTGTATGATGTCAGAGAGAGAGTGGATATCCCTAATATGGTCATCGTAGGCACACAGCTGAGGCTGTGAGCGGAAAAGCCCCACCCACCTGCTGCTCCAAATGTTTGTTTGCAACATGAGCATTTTAATCAAGTGTTTTTAACTGCGCAACACCACATCTGCAGTAGTTCATAAAATTACTTTTAATTATTTAACTTTTAAAAAAAGAGCAAAAAACACACATCAATGAATCACAAGTTTAAACTGAATATCAGAATAGTTATGTATCCAGATGACTCATAAAAAGTAATTTCCATGTGCGCGTAACCTCTGGCCTTGCAGACTGCCAACTCGGTGAGGTAGCGGAGCACAATACTGTCAAATAAAGCCTTTTATACTTGATGTTGAAGTCAAAATTATTAGTTGTAGAACAGTAATTATAAAGACCACATCTACCATCAAAAGCTATTTTCCTTCTGCAGGAAAAAAAAAAATCCAGTGAGAGGGTACGCTTTTATTTGGGGGTGGGGGGGCAGAAAGCGCTCGTTGGCTTTCTTAACAAGAGACGTGATTGATGAGCTGGGGGCAGTTAGCTTAGCACCACATAAAGACACTTAACAGGATATGTAAAAATGACTCATTAAAACGTGTCATTTATTGAAACCGTGTCTTTCTGAGCTTTAACATTTTGTAACCATGGTGGGCTGCTGGTCCACGAAATAAATCCTTGGCAAGTAACTCCTGCTAGGAAGTCCCAAGATGATGTATCTAAAAGATAAATGGAGCCTCCAGGTGTGAAAGAAGGCCGTGCTCGGCATATGTTTTTAATGGCCAGCAGGGGGCAACGCCTCTGGTTGCAAAAAAGAACTCAGATTGTATGGAAGTCTGTGGGAAAAATGACCCTACTTCCCGACTTGGTTTATAACATCAAATGTTTCCACATCAGTTTATGTTTTTTGTCAGCGGTGTCAGGTTTTGTATGATTTAGGGTGTGGCTACTTTATGTACACTGTCCATCTTTTACCTACAGTCTAATATAGATGATACCATTCGGCTGTCTACTTAAAAAACCTTAGAAACACACTTCTGCTAGATTACATTACCATTAGGTTTAAGTTTACCTAGCTAGTTTGGCAGCATAGTAGCATTTTAGGACTCTGTAAAATGTTGACATTGAAATAGGCCTTATAACATAGCTCTGTGTGTGTTTAAAGAAAAAAGTTGACACTGCATTAATGACTGAAGTGTCTGTATTCTAATATACACTCACTCTATAGTGACTGTAAGTACACAGTAAATATTGGCTGAAGGTCTGTTTGCAGCTCAGTCCATTGGAACTGGTGCACTTAAAACAGACACAGTACAAACAAGCAGTACCTCAGCTTTCGAGCAGCATAAAAACACACACCCACACGCTCACCCACCCACACATTTTTTTTTTTTTTTTTTAAAACAAACCCCCCCCCCCCTCATTTCAGCTGCAGCAGATGCTTGATAACTATTCAGCAATCACACTCTCTTCTTTGTCACAAGCGCCACTCTGCATTCACAGCAGCAGGTCGTGTCAGCTTGCTAGACAGGGAATTTAACAACCTGCTAAATTTGTAAATGACAGACTGCGCTGAAAAATAACAACTGTATTTATGGAGATATCTCTCAACTTGGCACTGCAATCCGCAGCTCGTGGAAATGTAAGAAAATAATCAGGTCGAAGCCTGTGGTGTGACATGAGAAATGCTATCCCTTCAAGAGCAGCATGTTTTTTTTCACAATACTATAAAGAAAGTCAGGACACTATGAATCACAGAATACTGACACATGATACAAGGACGTCGGGGCCTTTGTATTTAAAGGCAAAGAAGTATGCGAGGCATCTGACTTCCACTGTGTATTTTCACAGAATGGCAAAAATACAAGAAGCCAGCAGCTGTAGAGGAAGAGCAGTGAGCAAGCAGAAGGGATATTGGTCTGTTTAACCGTGAGGCGTTTGGACTAGAATAAACTGTACCAGAATGTAACAGAAGGAGATGCATGAAATAAGAAGGATAAGAAAGGGTTTTTTTTTTTTTATTATTATTATTATTGTTCAGTGGGAAGTATTGAAACTAGATGTGGGAAGCAGGAGAAATGGGAGCTTAAAATCTGGCTACCACCCTTTGCAGAGCCCTGTGTTCTCTTTAGCTAGTGTGGTTACATCTGTCAGGTTTTATATTGGAGCACAGCACGTTGCTGTTGTAGATTTACCACTGAAAACGGTAACGTTTGTCACTTTCACAACCAAATTAATCAGTGTCACTACAGGTTTTAAAGGGTATGTTTTATGCTTATTTCCAGCTCTAGATTTTTATTCCAGGTCTCATCTAGAGTAGTTTTACATAATTGATCATTTAGAAGAATCCATTTTTTTTTTTTTTTTTAAATATCAACTCAGTGCAACCCTCTTGGTTGTTGTCTCTTTAAGCCCTCCCTTCCTAGAAACCTACTTTCTTCTGAATGGCTAACTCCTGAAAGCCTGCCAAAGGGCAGCACCTGATGACCAGGTGAGCTGTACTGCCTGCACATCCTGGGTGTGCTATGCCTGTATCTTAAATCTGTGACAGGCTGACATCACCTTGTCACTAGTCTTTGAACCCATCAGCTACAATGCTGATTTGAGGTCTCCGCTGTAAGCAGTGGATATCCAGACTTCCAGTTCCTTCTGCTGGTAATTGTTTACAAAATGCAGCTAAAATTTTAAAAGACCCCTTGGTTTCAACATTGCATTTTAGCTAATGGCTTCCATCTTTTATCCTCCATGTGGACCATTTCTTACATGAAGCTTAAGTGCTCAAATGGGATTGCTTAGCAGTACTTATCAAGCTTTTTGCTTGATAAGTACCATATTCTACATTCTGCATATTCTTAAGTAGAGCCTATTTTTATTAACTTTAGATTAAAGCCCGTTCTTATGGCCTAAGGAGGTTACTTCTTTCAGGGTAAGCTTGCTAGTGTTAGCTAATTAATGGTTAGCTTAACTGAAAACTCCTTCTCTAACTGGCTTTTAATGTTTTTAGCTCATCTGTTATAAGTGGCATAATTTAAATAAACTTAAAATAGTATCTGAAAGTTGAATACATGATAAATTGCTAAAATATTAACCTCTTAGTATGCACCAGGTCATTGCTAACCCATCTAGCATTGGGGGTATGGATTGGGTCCAGCTGACGTTCATTATGTTACATTGAATTTTCTCACATTTTAGAAATCCAAATGGAAAAATGTAACATAGTAAAGTTTGTAAAAATGTGTCTGTATAGCTTATGGCTAAAACGAAACCTAACCTTACCTGTGGACAAGTCCCTGGTGAGGTATCATATTATAGTACAGCTGCTAAGGTAAAGCTTGGTCAATTATATGAGTGAGCAGTTCGTTTAGCACTTTAATGTATTTTTTTTTAATTTTCCGGGGGAAACTTTTGTGTCCAGCTATACTTTCTGTACAATCTTCATGTTTATGCTTTCTGGTGATGTTGGCTTTTTTTTTTTTTTTTGCCTTTCAATCCATTGAAAATGATCTTCTGTCTGACAGAGAGAGGAATTTACCTAATTCCAGGTGCTAAACAATAACAGCTCATATTAATTGGATACAAATTGAATCACTGTAGTGCTGTAGCGTCAGTAATCCAAGCCTGGTTTTAATCAAACTGTCATGGATTATTATCTCGATGTGACAGTGTTGGGTGTCTCGGGGCGGGGGGGATTTTCATCTATACCATCTCCTGTAGCTGTTTTGGCACCAGGGAACAACCCGGCAGCTTCTGTTGAACTATTTTCAAGGTGAATTAGCAGAGTTCCTGTGTTTGCTGCTTTTTTAGGCCAAGAGCGTGGGCATGGTTCAGTCCTTCAGCTCTTTCACTGGTAGACCAGCAATTTGTCTCTCAGCACCTACTGTGAGAGATGTACACAGAGAGAGGGCAATTTGGTTATCTCCTGGCTCTCTATACCTCTCAGCTAGCACTCTAGCCTTTTTTTTTTAATACTGAATTACAGAATTTAACAACAAAGTCCAGCCGAGTCTTAAACTGACATTGTACAGCAATGTGAAGCAGCTGCTTTCCTTCTGTTTCATGCTCCTTCTGTTACAGGCTGCGGTTTTTCATCCCCTGCCAACTGAAGAAATTAAAAGCATTTCCTGTTTTATTCTACTACTTCTGTTAGCTCACATGTCAGAAGACAAGCTTTTTGAATCCTTTTGTGTGGCATTTTAGATTTGAGTCTCTATTTTGGAACCTCATCAAGCCGACTAGAGACATAATGGGCTCCTGATGGGTGGGAAAATGAGGGGGGATTGACTGGTAAAGTGGAGGCGCAGCCCGGTAGGATTTTCCAGTTAACATCTTCCTCGGCAGGAACAGCTTAACACAAATTGAGCCGTCTCTCTGCGGCCTTGCTCGGCTTGTTAGTGAAGAGGGGCAGCGGTGGGGCCAGGAGCCCAGAGACTCAGATGGCATTTGAGGAAACCGACTAGGGGATGGCCTTTTGAAGAAACAAGCCACCAAGAGGCAAGATCACTAATTAGCCCTCTGCGTCCTCAAGTCTTGCAACTTACTGTCTTGTTAGAATTCACACTTCAAGTTTGACAAATATTGTGAAAGGATGTGATTTAAATGTAACTAGGAAAGTAGGAAACTGTGCAGCACTTTTTTTTTTTTAAAAAGAAGTTCTGTTCTGACTGTGACATTTACATTTGACTATAAATAATTATGGTCTTTTCTTTGAGCAACTAATCTGCCCGTTAATGCTACCTTTCTAATAAACAGCAGCACAGAAAGCACAATTTAAAATAATGTGAAGTCTGTGGATGGTGATGACATAATCTCTGCATTCATTAACATTTTTGTGGCTTAGATTTCTGCTTGACCTTCACAGAATTACAGCATTGTGCATGAATGGAAAATGACTCGAATGGTTTAAGAGCAGAAGCGCAAAACAAGTTTGATAGTCGGGCTTCAAGCTGGCTCTTTAAAGCGAGCTCTGCCGTTGGCATTCAGCCATTATCAGCTGTTTGAACACTGCTCACTGCACCCGGCTGGCGCGCGCCACAGATGCAGCAGTCGCTGACAATTATTTTGTTTAGGTTTGATTGCACATGATGCACGCAAGCAATTAACAAAACAACGTGACACGAACATAATTTGCTCTCTCAGCCAATGATACTGGCTGTTTGGATGCAGTAGCTGGTGAAAGGAGGCTGGCAGGTGTTCCTTCTGTAAGTCGCTGCATCGCAGCTGATGGGCCGCTGAGCAACAATCTAAAGACTTTAAGCATCTGCGGTAAGACATATTTCCACTATATGGTCACTGTACACCAAGCAAACAACTACTTAGAACAGGAAACGATGCATACACTTGAAAACTTTTGCTTATGTGCACTTAAAATTCATCACTTTAAATATTTACTTCTTAAAGGGAGCCTATTGTTGCTGCTGCTGTTAGACTGTGTGCCAAAAGTTCACCTTCAGGTTTTTTTTTTCCCTGCTCTTGAATTTATTATGTCACATATTTTCATTAATTATGTGGTGGCTGTAGCTCAGGAGGTAGAGGGTCACCTACTGATTGTAAGGTTGGTGGTTCAATCCCTTGCTGCTCCAGTCTGCATGACAAAGTATCTTTGGGAAAGATACTGAACCCCAAGTTGCGACCGTCGAAGAAAGAAAGTTGTCTTGAAGGAAGGAGAGAGGGAGCTAAAATGGCATTTTTAAAAAATGGCTGCACCATTCCCTCTATAAGATATATAAGTGTGACTTTGGACTTAATGTTAACCTCATAGTGGCAAAAGAGTAAAAGTCAGGGAGGTCCCAAAATTCACCCTTTTCATTGGTGTATTTTCATGTCTGCATCACTGAAAGGTTTCAGTATATCAGGTGCTGGCAGATTTCCTTCTATTATTACTGTCTATACATTAATAATAACTGAGGAAAGGTAAGTGAATAAAATACACCTGTCAGATTAACATCATGACACTTAGTGCTGCAAGTTTTCTGTTCATATGTTCTGAACCTTTGTCAGCCATTATCAGTCAGACCTTTGGGTTTCTGTGCAAAAAAAAAAAGAGAAAACCGTATTGAGGGAAGGAGTTAAAATGACTTGTTTCAGACAGTGGATATAATGAGGTGCTGCACTGAGGCCCAGTAAAAGATAAATAAGGATCACTTTGAAAAGTGAATCATGCAAAGATATTAAAGTCCAAGAATAAAAATAAGGAGCTAGAAATGAGCATAATAGGTCCGCACTGAGGTCTTGAAAATATACACATTCTTCTGCGCCCCTGCTTATGTCTGCTCATTTACACCATCACATCCTGGAAACTTGTCAGTGAAGGACTTATGATGGCAAATAACATCACTAATGAGCCATATTGAGTTTTACTTTCATGTCAGCAGTCATTTTGTCACACTGTCACACTCTTCAGATGATGGATATCTTGCCTGGGAATGAAACTCTTCAAAGTCTGATTACACTGCGCAGCCAAAGGAGTAATCTTCATCTTTCTGTCTCTCCCTGCTGGCTCAGAGCCACCCAGGCCTCGGCTACCCCCTGCGACCGAGAGGGACCAGGCTTGCATCGTCCTCTCCAGCTCCGACAGCGAGCCGGAGCTCAGCTGGGGAAAAACCCGGCCTCAGAAATCACGCAAAGGCAAACAGAGCGAGGAGGGGGAGATGGAGGAGAAGGAGGATGAGCCTCCGAAAGACAAACAGAAACTGGGAGAAGCAGAGGAAGAGGACAAGCGGTGGCTCAAAGGCAAACAGTCAGTAGGAGAGAGAGGCGACAACGTCGCTGGCGGTGGCGACTGCCTCCCCCCTGACCACACACAGGGTAATCCCACATGCAATCTTCTTCTTTTCATATCTAGGGAAATTGGCTTGTGCCTCGTTGTCACCTGCCCATATAATGCTGTTTAATATCATCACCTCCAATAAGGCACCATAGCTCATTCCATATGGGGCTGAGCATTATTATTCTTACTCGTTATTACTATTTCTGCACCCTACACCATGAAGCTACAGGAGATATTACAGTAAGTAAAACCTCACCGATCTCCGCTGGCCTGCTTAGAGGACCAGCACACAGCACCGAGTTTGAGTGTCCAGCAGGCAATTGAAAAGCTCCTGATTGGCTGATTTTTAATAAAGTGGACCGAGGTCTAATTTGATGAAAGGCACAAGCTCCCTAGACGCTCCGGCTCATCCCCAAAACACAACCTGCGTTCCCCCGTCCACTCTAGTTATATGTGTACATGTCTGTGAATCTCAGTGGGACGTGAGGAAACAAATTCCCAATTACACAGTGTGTAATATTGCAAATTAAGACCTCTGTGTTCAAGTACTCCTGTCTCAAAGGGATACGCAAAGCAATAAATTGCACTAATTACAAAGAACTAATTACACTGTGTGCAATATGAAGAGCTTTAAAAAAAAATTGCCAGACTAGCAGAGTCTAAGAAAAGCCCGTGACCTGGGTGTTGCCTCTGAAAACATGTAGATGTTTGTATTAAGGGGTGATACTGAGCTCAGGGCTCTTTTTAAAAGTGTTATTCTGGAATACTCAAGACAGGAAGGAGTGTGTTGCACAAGGCATTTAGGTTTTAACAGGAAAGCTATCAACCCCTATTACCCTTTAACATCCAGAGATCAGTGTGCAACAACCTGGCTGATTCCTGTTCTTGAGACACGCGCACACTTAGAATTTGACACCTATTAGTGCCCAGATTGTCGAGTGGTTAATTTCCCATCTCTGCAGCTACCTGTGCTCCCCCGATCAGTCTAGGACTGAATTCCACTGCAGCTTTCCTTTCCCTGCAGTGCCTTCTGTACTTTATACTAAAGGTGAGCAAAAAGCCTGCTTTCTTTTCTTTTTTTTTTTTTTTTTAATAGAAATGCCTCTATTTAGACCGACTCAAGGGGAGCGATAAAAGCTTCACTGTCGATCAGAAATGGCAGCACTAAAGAGACACCGCTGGATACCAACTTGGCCCCCTACGTCCCCTTTAGTCATGCACCTTTTCCCCTGGAGACGGCTAATGTCTACCTTCAGTGCTGTGCAAAAGTTCTAGAGCTTTAAGCAGTGGCCCAGACATACAGGCAGAGTGATAGAGGGCTATCTTAAGTGATGAGAACAAGCAGTCTGATAACAGATGTGGGGAAACAACAGAAACAGGAGCTTAGAAGCTGCCTACCACTCTTTAGAAAGCCCTGTGAGACTGTAGCTACCATTTATGCACTCACAGTTGACATTTTACGTTTTACACAGCATATTTGCAACATTAGGAACAATACTTGGTTGAATTTCGCAGATACGTGAATAAAAGTGGTTTCTCACTTTAATCAGTGTCCCTAGAAGATTTTTTTTTTTATTCCAGCTCCTGGGATTTCTCTCCAGTAAGTTTGCAAGACATAGTTGAAAAGAATCCATTTTTACCTCAAACTGTCCTTCAGTGCAACCCCTCATTCATCCAGTCTCTAAGCTATTTTAGTTCCCTTCTCTTTAAGGTACCCCTTGCCTAAAACCCCACATCCTTGTAATTGGCTAAGTGCTAAATCACTGTCAGGTAGCTCCCAGTGCTGGTGGGTTATGCTTCTTGGGCGGGCTTTGCCTGTAGCAGACGCCCTCTTACAAGAAATCTGTGACAAGCTGACATCACCTCTGACTTAGCTTCTGTGAGGTTCTTTAGTTGGCTTTTAATGTTTTCACCTGATTTGTTGCAGGTAGTTTCAGTAGTTTTGGAACAGCCCTGATTTCAACATCAGGGAGGCAGTCGGCGATGAGACAGACAGATGTCGACAGCTTAAATCTACAAATTACCTGCCAAGTACCTTGAAAAAGCACACGAGTGTACCAGCTAGCATGCATGACGTAATTTGTTTTAGAAAGGCAAAAGTATTCGGGGCATTTATCTGTCCTGTTGTTGTTTAGTCAGATTCTTAGTTACATGCTGTTGCCAGTCTGTCTCCAGCAGCGTGGGTAATACAAAGCACTGTGTTTGTCCAATAAAAGTGACCTATGGGGTCAGGAGCGGCGCCTAATGATTTTCCTCTACCTGCCTGTGGTTTTAGAAGGCAAACCGCAGAGCTGTCGGCCGCTCCCACCTCTTGATTGCTCTGAGATTACTTTGCTCGCAGCACAGACAGGCAATCACTCCTCCTCCACCTCTCTGTCTCCCACTCTCTCCTTACTGTCTGTCGCTCAGTCTGTCTGCACGGCCCAAACATTTGAACGTGGATACCTGTCTCTTTTGGGTACTAGTTCAAACGTAGCGGCAGCAGCAGTGGCACCAAATGTCTTCATGCTTGAGAAGCACAGTTAGGATTTTAGGTTTTAGGGGTTTTTTTATATATAAATCTTTTGTTTCGATTCTGCAGAAGATAAGATGACTCAGTCCAATTAGGTGTCGTTTTCTTTCTCTCACAGTAAAATAACATAAATCCCTTGGGGTGTTTTGAAGGCACTGTTCATACTGTGTAAGTGACAGTCTAATAAGACGGCTTTGTAAGATGAATTGCCCCCATCGTATAAATGGCCCACTTAATGCAGCTGGCGCGTTCTACCACTGCAAACAGGGGAAGGGGGGAGAAAAAAAAAAAAAACTGCTTACAACAAATATAGGCTGCACACTGCAGAGCTGCAAGGTTTCATTACAGATGCAGAAGGACAGAAGGATGGATGGGATTTTACGAAAAGCTAGTGTCCTAAAAATGTTTTGGTTCCAGGTTTGTAGCTCTGCAAAATGCCTTCGTGTGGTTATCTCAGTATTTTCAGATACAAAGTGGCCCATTCCAGCTGAGGCTGGTTTGAGAGCAGAACGATCTGTGGCAGACCTGGGAAAATTGCACCTATGAGGATGGCAAACATAAAAATGAAAGATATGGGCTTTGTACAGGATAGGTCAAGGACAGAAGATGTCTTATTAGGATGATCTCACATTGATACAAAAGGATTTAGCATCAAATTACATCACTAATATTAGTCAAAGCAGTGATAGACTGTTAAAACCAGTAAAAGAAAAAAGGGGTCAATTAAAAAAGGATGTTAAAAGTAAGGTTTGTGACATGATTGAGGATATGCCGATAGAATTATTGCTTTAGAAATGTGCATTATGCTGAACTCATCAAGACAACAGATAAAATAGAAAATTAGACATCTGTCTAATATAAACCTAATTTTAATAATAGTCTGATTCACTCTACAACTGATTTACAGGTGAACATTTGGAGTGTACAGACCCACTGTTTTTCTTTCTAAGAGTTTCATTGATAGCATTCGCAGTTATTTCATTTTCTTTAACAAAAAGATCAATTTATGTCCATATTAACACTGACAGTTTGATATAGTTTGTTATTTTGTTTGTTGGAATTATTTTCCGTGTGGTTACTGCGTTGTGTTTGGCTTTTTGATGCACTTCAAATAATGTCAACTGAATTGAATAGACTGTATATAAAAGACGGATGGAGCTTACTGGTCGGAAAAGTGAAGCCAACGCAGAAATTTCTTAAACCTGCATCTTTTTCGGAGTCTATCAGGTGGAGACTCCTGTGGTTGCTAAACGATTTCCAGCAGTATAGAAGTCTAGGGGGAAATGTTAACTTTCCTGAAGATTTTATAGAGTCTGGAACTAAACTGTCAATCACGTGTCATTAGCCAATGAGCGTGAAAGTTTGAGATCCCCCGTCACATGCTGTTTCAGCTTGAGGCTTAATATATGTAATAGAACTCCATTAACCAGTGGGTGACATTACATTGGCTGGGTCCATATTTATATACACTCAGTGAGGCCACGCAATTTATCAGCGAGCTCTATTCACTGATGCTAGCTATCCACATCGGCTATATGACCCCTTCCTGTCCCAGCATGACTGCATGAATGAACTTGACTGGCCTGCACAGAGTCCTGACCTCAACCCGATAGAACACCTTTGGAATGAATCAGAGAGGAGACTGTGAGCCAGGCCTTCTCATCCAGTGTCAGTGTCTGACCTCATAAATGTGCTTCTGGAAGAATGGTTAGAAACTCCCACTAATGCTCTTAAACCTTGTGGAAAGCCTTCCCAGAAGAGTTGAAGCTGTTACAGCTGCAAAGGGTGGACCGACATCATATTAAACCCTATGGATTAAGAATGGATGTTACTCAAGTTCATATGTGTGTGAAGGCAGACAGGTGAATACATTTGGCAATATAGTGTATGTCAGATTTCTAATTCATTACAGTGAGGAATATGATATATTTTTTGAGCTCACAAGCTTAACACAGTCTGCGACCAGTAATAATACTGCCACAGAGTCACCTTTTTATGAGTGAGTTTGTATATTGTCCTCTTTGTGCTTTCAGCAGCAAAGTACACACTCACACTGATGATGTCATGGTTTTCCACTGATTAACAGCTGGTAGTGAAAATGTGCTAAGATGAGTAGGAGTTTGCCACCAAAGAAGAAAACAAGACAAGAAGAAACAAACAGGCCAGGAAATGGAGCCAAACACTGCTCCAAATCAAGACAATTTCTTAAATAAATATAATTCTCAAAAATGGTGATTGACGGTGGCCTGGCAACAGGAAGTGACCGCAGAGCAGTCTTCACACTTGGAGTTGTCTTTCGTTTGCCAACCAAAACACTGGAGAGATGTCTTTTTCCCATAACCACTAGAGATCCAGTGCAGGTGCAGGGCAGCACTTGTTCAATGGAAACTCTCTTGTCACAGACAGCCTGTGTCAGTATTTTCCCCCCATTAGCAAGCCAGATGGACACACACATATACATTCTCACTAACACACACACACCGACAAGGCAGACAACTGGCCACGCGAAGTGATTTAAGGCAAGTATTATCAGAGTGTTATAGGTCATTGTCTAAATGAAGCGTGGTCGAACAGTGGCGGTCTCATTTCCACCGCCTGACCTTTTCTCGCTAGATGCTGGCAGGATGAGCAAGCTACATAGCTGACATTAATGACCCGCTCCCTCTCTCTTCTTTCTCTGTTTCTCTCCTTCTGTAGCTATCATTTTATCACTCTTTTTTTTCCCCTCTCTAGCTGTGTTTCAATCCTGTTGTTCAGCAAATTCTAAAGTGAAGTTCTGAAAAATAAATTGGGCAGTTTCTGTCAAAGAAATGGCCTTTGTGTGTTGCTGAACAGCATTATACTGAAGGAATAGTTTTCTATAGTGACTCAAATTAGAGTTACAGATATCTAACTTGTGTCTATGTTGAGCTCTACTGAAGATGTGATTAGCCTTGCCCAGCATTAACCGTACACCTGGATGTAGCTTCTGGGTCGGAAAAATGAAGCCAGTGCTGAAGTGCCTTGAAGCTGCGTTATATCTGAAGGCCACCAGATGGCGATAGCTGTGGTTGCAAAGACTTCTGGTCGTATAGAAGTCTATGGGAAAATGGCTTTCTGAGAGCATTGGCTCATTGGCTAATGAGTTTTCGGTCAAAAGTCATTGGCCAATAAGCGTGTGGATTCAATTCAATTTTATTTATATAGCGCCAAATCACAACAAACAGTCGCCTCAAGGCGCTTTGTATTGTGGGTAAAGACCCTACAATAATACAGAGAAAACCCAACAGTCAAAACGACCCCCTATGAGCAGCACTTGGCGACAGTGGGAAGGAAAAACTCCCTTTTAACAGGAAGAAACCTCCAGCAGAACCAGGCTCAGGGAGGGGCAGTCATCTGCCGCGACCGGTTGGGCTGAGGGGAGAGAAAAGACATGCTGTGGAAGAGAGCCAGAGATTAATATCAATTAATGATTAAATGCAGAGTGGAGTATAAACAAAGTAAATAAGGTGAACCCCCCCAGCAGACTAGGCCTATAGCAGCATAACTAAGGGATGGTTCAGGGTCACCTGATCCAGCCCTAACTATAGGCTTGATCAAAAAGGAAAGTTTTATTTAAGCCTAATCTTAAAAATAGAGAGGGTGTCTGTCTCCCGAATCCAAGCTGGGAGCTGGTTCCACAGAAGAGGCGCCTGAAAGCTGAAGGCTCTGCCTCCCATTCTACTCTTAAGTATCCGAGGAACCACAAGTAAGCCAGCAGTGTGAGAGCAAAGTGCTCTGTTAGGGTGATATGGTACTATGAGGTCTTTGAGATAAGATGGGGCCTGATTATTCAAGACCTTGTATGTGAGGAGAAGGATTTTAAATTCTATTCTAGATTTAACAGGGAGCCAATGAAGAGGAGCCAATATGGGAGAAATCTGCTCTCTCTTTCTAGTCCCTGTCAGTACTCTAGCTGCAGCATTTTGGATCAGCTGAAGGCTTTTCAGGGAGTTTTTAGGACAGCCTGACAATAATGAATTACAATAGTCCATCCTAGAAGTAATAAATGCATGAATTAGCTTTTCAGCATCACTCTGAGAAAGGATGTTTCTAATTTTAGAAATGTTGCGCAAATGCAAAAAAGATAAGACAAGATTAAACTTTAATGATCCCACGACAGGGAAATTTGACCATTACAGCAGCTCAGTACAGAGAAAAAATGAAAAGGATGAGTAAGAACAAATAACTAAACTAAAACTAAAATGGAATAGAATAAAATAAAATAAAATAGCAAAAAACTATACACATATACATAAGCACTATATACATCAAATATATATATCAATATCAATACACACATTTACATATACACACACATCAAAACACTATATACAGATATCAAAATATTAAATACATTTGTAGCCGGTAAGGTACATAGCATACACGGTATGCATTATATGGGTGAGTGTAATAACACGTAATAACAGTGTAATAAAGCGGTCATACATATTTGTTTAATATGTGCATTGAAGGACATATCCTGGTCAAAAATGACTCCAAGGTTTCTCACAGTGTTACTGGAGGCCAAAGTAATGCCATCCAGGGTAAGTATCTGGTTAGACACCATGTTTCTAAGATTTGTGGGGCCGAGTACAAGAATTTCAGTTTTATCTGAATTTAGAAGCAGGAAATTAGAGGTCATCCAGGCCTTTATGTCTTTAAGACATTCCTGCGGTTTAATTAATTGATGTGTGTCATCTGGCTTCATTGACCGGTAAAGCTGAGTATCCTCTGTATAACAATGAAAATTGATGCAATGCTTTCTAATAATACTGGCTAATTCACAGTCAAATCCACCCACTTCTCATCAAATCCATTAATGGCGATGACAGAAATGCTCATCTTGAGGCTTCAAAACATTTAGAAACAATGGGTAACGTCACATTAGCTACATCTATGTCATCTACTGTCTATGGTATTAACACTGCTTCATGTCTGAGTTGCCATATATATATATATATATATATATATATATATATATATATATATATTACAGTTATATATATATTACAGTTATATATATATTACAGTTATATATATATTACAGTTATGTTTAAATATTTTTTTTAATAATTTTTAACTTTAATTTAAAAACACATTTTTGCTATAATTTCAGTTAATAACTACATTTGGTAGATTTTAATTTGGCTCCCAAATATTCATCTTTCTCCAGTCGCAAAACTTGTATTTTTAATATGTAATATGAGTCAGTGGTAGAAAAACATGTATTAAATAAACTGTTTTATGAACTTTGTATTACCAGCTGAGCTAGCTAGATTTACATGTAGCATTGTTGTGATGGTAATAGACTTGGCTCATTTACTTTTCTATTTTCCCTTTTAATATAAAAATATATAAAGTTATTATGAGTTACATATAATTGACATAGCATGCAAAAGCCAGGCTAAAATACTTTGGTTTTTTATATTTCAAAACTTCTGTCATATTAAACAAAACAATTTTATTTATCTTTTATCTATAAATCTTTAAATGTGTCCATTCTTTGAATGGTTGTGATTTAGTAATAATGCAAAAAGATAGTCACTTGTAGCACTTTAATAAACAATTAATCTTCTGATTTTTAAAAACTCCACTGGGTTTATAAGAAACCGTCGATCAATCAGAGCAGCACTATCCCTACAGCCTAAAGATGGAATGATACCTGCAGCGGTAGGGACAAATTTCACTGGTTGATTGGCGGGATCATACCGCTAGGCCAGAGCCCTTGAATGGTAATAGTCACGTCATCTACACTTACTCCAGGGGGCCATTTTATTTTATTATTTACAGCAATGGCGGATCATGGAGCTTCGCGATAGTTCCCAGAAGTTAGCAACATACGCTACCTGCGCCATAGAAATGTAGCAGCATTTTTTTTAAAGGTAAGATGTTTAAAAAAAGACTATATCATCAGCATACATAAACATATTGGTGGATTATCCACCAATGAATGTGTAGATGTTAGTTGATGCCAGATTACGCTAGCAAAAACATAATAATTACTAGGAACCACTACTTAATTGTAAATTATTTTCTCTTAATGTTATTTCCTCCAACATTATGAAATCAGAAAATGAAAAGCTTCAAAACATGACTGTTTGCTGGGTTGACGAAATGAAATTTGGCCTAAATATCACTTTACTGCCTGTAGTTGTCTGGTCTGTATAAACAAATGTATCCACTGTGAGTGTGATCTAGTATGATAAAATAACTGCACAACCAACAGCTGTTTTTGTGATATATGGGTATAAATAGAGAGCATATTTGAGAAGTCTTGTACTGTAAATAGTGTTTTTAGGCTTGTTGACTGTGTTATATTACGGCTCCACTCATTGCAGAAGCAGAGGGAAGGTCGAGGACTCAAAGAGGCTGAAAACACCGGGTAAGTTTAAAATATGACACCAGCAGGCTAAATGGGGAATTATACTAAATACTTAAAAGTTTTATTCAAAATATATGTATGCTATCACACAAACGTTGTATTACAGGGTAGAAACATGCCTCCTAATGCATTTACCCGTCCAAGCCTACGCAGGCGAGTCTAACATTTTCTGTCTCTTTTTCTTAAAACCTCAGGAACCTCAGGAGGATTCAGCCTGAAGACTCTGCAGTGAGACAGCACCCTGACCCTGAGACTGTGCTTTTCAAGCATTACCTGCTTCTTATTTTTAATAAGCCAAATATTATGCTTCCCAGTGGTCTGGTCTTTGTAATAAAAAAAAAAAAAGTTTAGATGCAGTGCTTGTATATAATTCATTTACACATTTGTTGTTTTCTTAATCCATAGCTAAGATTGTTCCTTTTAAATTAAGCCAACCATTTTTCTGCTCACAGTATCAGTGGGATAGCTGTGCATGCAAACTCTTATCTCTGAGTGAGTGGAGCATCCCCATGCAGCACAGCCCACAGCAGACCGTATACAAAGGATAACAGTGGGGAAAGACACACAAACACTGTGACATGCTATTCATTTTTGCCTAGTTTATTAGAGATTTACATAATGAATTCATTGTGATAACTGATTGCAAAGTAAAAGACAAAACATACATAAATCAAATGTGTTTATGAAAATGTAGACATGAGCGGCAGGCAGGATTTAACAAAAACCAAGCTGTTTATTAGGCTGTTAGGAAGTCCAAAAGGTAAAACAGGAGGAAAAAATTGTAAACTACTGAACATGGAACAAATAAACACGAGACATGCTCTAAGCAAAGACTAAGGAGGAAACACCCTTACTGTATATACACACAGAAAGGCAACCGGGGGTAGAGGACACAGTCAAAATGAATCAGAAGACGAGACAAAGAGGGAAGTAAAACTAAAAACAAGGCAGAAGGGACAAATACAGATGATAAGATTATTACCCCCACCCCCATTAAATTTAAAGTTTTAGTCCTAATTTTCCTAAGTGTATTTTTAAGAGAGCAAGAAATTTTTACCATAGCATTTCTAAACATACTATTTTTTTTTTTTAGAAAGCATTAATTATTTCTGTTTGCACACAATAACAGAATAAAAATGACCAGGGTCAGAATTATTACCCTCATAAAGAAAAACTGAAATTTTTATTGAGCCATAGCACAAACAACTGCTGTGCAATGATGTGGTTTAACTTTGTAATGCTCAAAGCTTGTAAAATAAAGTTAAAACTGAGAGTTATCTTCCAAGTTACCATCCATCCATCCATGGATTTGAACTTTCACTTAAAGTATTGTGCCAAAAACAAAAGATATCAGTTTAAAGTTCAAATCGGGCCTTAATTAGAATTAAGGATGGAAATGGAACAAAAAAACTTAAATGGACACATAGTCCTAAAAAAAAAAAATTAAGGACTAAGAAAACACAGACCATGACAAATATGTGTTTTAATCCAGCCTGAAATGTGTTAGTTTCCACATGCAGGACATCCTATCATTTTTTCCTGCGATATTCTCTACTTTTAACTTCTACCACCACCTCTTTTATTAAAAAAATGTGGCTTATTATTTTACTAAGCTAGTCTAGCCCAGTGGTTCTCAAACGTTTTCTTTTTCCAGTCTCACTGTACTTCCTGTATGATGACAAAAAAGGCATTCTATTCTATCCTAGCTAGTCGCTAAGCTAATGTACCTGCTAACGTGTGCTTGTTTCCTTGTTCTGCCATTAGAAATAATCTGATGTTCAACATTTGTTCCGCATCACTTTTCTACCCGGCCGTTTGCGCCCCACCTGTCATGACACCTGCATCCCAGCAGTGGGGTACACCCCACAGTTTAAGAAATACTGGTCTAGCCTCACCCTGTGATGCTAGTTCTGTACATATGACCATGTGACTGATGTCAATCTTATCTTATTTCCCAAAATATTTAACTTTATGTTAATTTGTTTGATTGCTTCAGTCAGTTTTTTTTTAAAAAGACTATCAGAATCAGATATTAGACAGAGACATGACTTTAAGGCAGTGGCGGCGCCAGGGGGGGCGCTAGGGGGTGCTATAGCTCACTCTGGACAAGTCATAGCACCCCCAAGAAAATAACTTGTGTCTGTGTGTGTTGAGAACTGAAAGAAAAAAATGATCTTTCATAGCACCCTCTGTAAAATGCTTAGCCCCCCCTTAGCACCTGCAGAAAAATATTTCTGGAGCCGCCACTGCTTTAAGGGCAAGATTCTGCCCAGGCTTGTTTCATTGTTTTACCTAAATTAAAATGTATTCATGCATCAGAGATTACCTGTTGATAATGTTGGACAAAAGACGTTGCTAATTTCATGCATTTTATTTTAATATTTTGGTCCTAGGCAGTCATATTTTGTAGTGATGGAGAATTCCTCTATTGCTTCAATAATCTGTTGCTTTTGCTTTTAGGGTGAAGCAGAGTTTAAACCTCCACGTTTGTTTGCAGTAATGTCAACTGCTGATAGCGAGAATGTTGACTTTGATTCCCATTTATATGAAAATGTCATAGATAATTGCTTCAACATTTTCATTTCAGATTCTTAATCAAGTGTTTGAAAGCAATAAGCATTAATATATGGTTGTTTTTCCATGCATCTAGTATATACGCGTACATATTTGAATGATCTGCTACAAATGCTGTATCTTCTCAATATTGTGCTCAGTATAATAAATCTTAGAAGCTGCTGGAGTTTAATGTCTCTTCTACTCATTGCATCACCAGAGGAGCAAACAGAGTACCAATAAAGAAGTGAAAACCAATAATGAGCCAATAATATATGCTCAGTGAGATATTAGTCAGCCTATTCCTCTCTCCCTGCAGACTGCGGAGCTGTGCCGTGTTTGTCTTCTGCTGCTGATGCTAATGATGATGATGAGGGCAATGGTGGCGAAGACGCCAACAACGCCCATCCCTTCTACCCAGGCCTGCAGTTCTGCGCCAGCCAGTACACAGACCGAATATATCTTTACTCCAAGGTACTGCTGCCTGTCTGAGTGTTTGATTTGTGCATATTTGATCATAGTCTTAGCTCATAAGGGGGCCAGAGATGTTTTGCTAACGTTTTTCTGTAATAATTTGTTTTTCTCAAAGTTGTGCAATTACAGGAAATGTTGCATCTGCCTATATTGTCCATCTGTGCCAAAGAATTACCCTGATCTAAAATGCAAGTCATTGTTTAAGTCGTAACTAGATTTTTGCTTTCTGATCTTTTCTGAGGGAACATTTTCTGCCACTCTGTACTGCACATCATGTCTTTTATTTCGGGTTCTCTAAGAGTGAGCTTTACTGAGAGAAACAAATTAGTGTGTTGCCACAATTGTCAAAAAAAATCATAACAGAAGTGGAAAGTTTATGAACCAATGATGGCAAATAGAATCTACCAAGAGGAGCGCCAATAAGGGGTCAAAAACCTGATGATGGAGCACATAATCTACTAAAAATAATACAGTTCTCCAGAAACAGGATGGGAATTCAGATCCATGGGAGGCAGCTGAAGGAGAATTGACATGTTCTGATATGAGGGTGAAATCTTCTGTTAGAAACTGATGGGGACTGCGTGGGGTCTTGGAGGTTGGGGCAGCAGTTATCTGGATATTTCTCAAAGCTCAGGTGGAGCTCAACTGACCTATAGGATATGATTGTAAGCAGGTTAAACTCAGCTAGGAGAACACAAACCAATATACTCCTAGTACCAGTTAAAAGCCCTGATAAATGGGGGAGGAAGCGTCTAGAAGGATATGTGGCATAAAATCTTAGCGGAGTCAAACATTAGGATCATTAAGATGATTTACATATCGGATCAGTCAAGGCCCAGGTTAACAACAATTTCCTCATGTGCTGTTGGCCAGCATGGAGCCAATGGAAACTGCTCCTGTTGGCTAAAGACAGAGGAAGACGAGCGGAGAGGAGGAAGGTATGTTCAGAGGCAGCAAGAGAAAAGGAAAGGAATGAATGTGGAATTGAGAGTTGGGACTTTAAGTATAGTTACTATAACTGGTAAATGGAGAGAGCTGACTGATATGCAGTGGAGGCCATACAGAAGGGGGTGTGAGGGATAGGGAAAGATGGAGGCAAATGATCCGCTGTGGCGATCCCAAAACAGATCAGCAGAGAAAAGCTGAAGAAGAAGAATAGAGAGTTACTGTGCCATGTGAGTCAAATCTCATTTTTGTCTGCCTGCCACGTGAAGTTGCAGGTATTTATTAAGGTCCGAGAAGGGAATCTGACCCACAGCCACCTGTGTGCAAGAAAAGACCAGTTTATTACATTCAGTGATACCTGAACATTATACAATTCGGACATTAATCTAACATGCTTGAACCTTTCTGACCTACAGCTATTAATGTAGGTCAGTAAGGTAGCTGTATAGTGACAGACATTTCTTTAAGTTATGCAAAAAGAATCCAATACAAGACAAAAGTATTAAAAAAGTAACTTACTTTAAAGTTGACTTGTGATGTTGCAGATCTCTGTGGAAGAGTTAGAGCTAAAGGTTTAATTATAATATTCTTTTGTTTTTGACTTGTGACGCCTGTTTGTCTGTCATGGCCCAACTCCTGAGAACATTTTTCTGCCGGCTTCTATCATTTCATTTCCTTTTGATGTAGTTGCTGAGAGAGGATTTTTCCTAGGCTTGCATCTGTTGTGCATAACTGAATTGAACTCGAATTTTCAAAAACAACATGGTGTCTTGCTGTGACGGTGACGGGCTGTGGCTGGCTAACTGCAGAAAAAAAATTATAGCTCCAAGCTGCAAAAAAAAAGTACAAGTAAAAGTATCTGATATATGCAAGGCAGAGCACTGCATTAGTTATTTGGCTCGTTAGTCATTTATCTTAATTTTCTATAAATAACTCAAATCAGCATTATTTCAGGAGCTCTTTTTAAAGTCAGACGTGTGGCGCAGTACTTTCTATTTCCGTTCTCAAGGCAACAAAAATAGCTAAAAGGCCAAAAGTACATATAAAGGTGTGATGCCCACTCAGTGTTTTATTTTATACCATCATGCTCTAGTCAGATTTAACCGAGGGCTGAATAAAACACAATTTCATTTTCAAGATCTGTTCAAGTTTGAGCCGCAAATAATACAGTTACAAAAAGAGATGTGCTTTTCTTTCAGACATTGCCAGTTAGCAACAGATGTAACAAAACTGTTCCAGGCGACATTTAGGAAGTCAAAGTTTAGGAAGAAAAAAACTGAAGTAACAGTGATTAAAACGACTGCATTTAATTAATGTAGAAATGGCATGAAAGCCGGCTTTAATGAGCTTAGACAGGAAAAACATGGTATAATGTGTCATATCCAATTTAGCACAGGGTGAAGACAACTACATGCTTATTAATAATCAATAATTATTAATATTAACCTTGATTGACCTCTTCCGTTCTTTTCTTAGTGTAACAATCCTGTAATTCAGGGCTGCTTTAACTCTGTTCAAAAGGCCTAAACAAAATTATTGGTGCATTTATAAGTACAGTAGATCCAACATGTTTATATTTTTTCTTATATGTTACTCTGACTTTACTGTCAGTTCAGTGCAATAACTGAAGCCAAGAGGTTCACGTAAGAATTCAAATGTCCCGGGCAGCAGGCCCACATCGTAGTAAAAGGTGCAGCAATTTTAAATTTTTTCTTTTTTTTTTTTTTAGTGTCTTCAACACTGATTTTGCGTCCTGTATCCTGCCTCTTGCATGTGCTACCCAGACAGCGCCCAACCTAAACCACATGCAGTATTTCCAGTAGTGCAAACATATGTAAAGTGGACTATTTTTCTGCTGTGTGCAGCATGCGAGAAAGGAATACTGTGCAAACAATCCCAACATGATTCTCCCAAAATTGTGAATGTGCAACAATCAGTAACGGAGGCTGTCTTCCTTTCTCAATACAAACTGCATATTGCCCTTTCCCCTCTTGCATGTTGTGCAGGCATTACTGCTGAAGCATTCGAATCTATTTCAGTAATGGATTTTTTCCAAAGACATAAGAAAAAATATTTTATTAATGATACTGAGATTTGGTAATGGTTTATTTTAACCAATTACTCTTTTATTGATCTTCTTTGTGCCTCTCAAAAATAGCAAAGCAGCAACCTTCCCTCCCTCTATGGACCAGCCTTCTTTGCTGTGGAGTAAAAGGTGAAAGAAAAGCTTTTTAAATCCATTCATATCCTTCCGTTCAATACAAATTAAAGGTTTAGGATTTACCAGAGGATTGCCAAAATGATTTAATAAAGTGCCACCCATCTCCAAGCCTTCTAACATTTCCTCTTTCATCTACAGTTCTCCTGTATTTGTCAGCACCCAGTAAAGCTGTCTTCTAAGCATTTTATTTAATATGTTTGGTGCACAAATATCTGTTCTGGAAGTAATCTAAACTGAAAGAGGCAGCCCGACAATTTTAAATATTGAACTCAGTTTACTTGACATAACAGAATAACAGAATTATTTAGTACTTAAAGCTCAGTCATGCAGGTCTAGAGACCGCTCAGTGACACACACACACACACACACACACACACACACACACACACCCCCGGCAACCACTGGTAACTAGGGAAAAATGTATATTCCCCAGCTGGTTGGTGAGTGGTTGCTGGAGGTTGCTGGCTGTCTCTGGTAAAGTCTATCACAAAGGAGAGTGCTGCACCAGAAACCTCTTTAGGATAGCTTTAGTTGCTAGCAGATTGCTGTGGTTGCCCATAGTTTGTATGGAAGACACTTGCAAACTAGTGAAGCACTGACAAAGCACCGAGCGAGTAGTTGGCAACTGTTTGGAGACAAGTTAGTGTCTTCCATACAAACTACAGGCGGCCCTGGCAATATGCTAGCATCCGAAACATTCACAAGGAGGTTTTTGGTGTAGCACCCTCTTTCGGCAGTTTCACCTAGCAACAGCAAGTATCCTCTCCAACCAGTCAGGGAATACACATTTTTCCCTAGTGACCGGATGTTATCAGGGGGTCACTGACCAGTGTCTAGTTCTGTGTGACTATTGTATAACTGATAGTGTAGGCTTTAAATGTTACTATTATCACTGAGTCAGTTTGATGTCTTGATAGCGTCCATCTATCCAATTTCTGCCACTTATCTGGGTCACAGTAGTCCAATCAGAGATGCCCAGACCTCTTTGTACCCATCCACCTCCTCCAGTTTTTCTGTAGGACACTAAGGTATCACTAAGCCAGTCCAGAGACATCATCTTACTTCCGTGTCCTGGGTCTGTCTCGGGGCCTTCTCTCAGTTCAACATGCCTGATACACCTCACCAAAGAGTAAATGACAAATGGATTAGTTCTTATATAGTGCTTTTCTACTCTAATTGAGCACTTAAAGCGCTTACACAACATGCTTGCATTCACCCATTCACACCCATTTATACAAGCACTTCCATATGTAACTAAGCTAAGTGCTTTTATTATCTAACAGTCACACTTTCACACTCCAATGCTTGCGTTGGAGAGCAACTTGGGGTTCCGTATCTTGCCCGAGGATACTTTGGCATGCAGCCCGGAGCAGCCACCAACCTTCCGATTAGTAGGTGCTCTACCAACCGAGCCACAGCCACCCCAGGTGTCCAGGAAAAGCTGCAGGTCACTCCAAAGGTTTTGGCTCTGCACTCACAGCTTTGATCCATGGCAACTGCACATTCTTCCTGATAAAATCTCCACTTGCTGCCACAGGAGGCACAACCAGTTAGTAGGTTTAGGGGGCAATTAGTTTTTCACATAGAGCCAGGTAGGTTTGGATATTTTTTCCCCTTAATATATGAAATCAACATTTCATTTATTAAGGATGCTGTGTTTTGTATTTACTCAGGTTATTTTTAGCCAATATTAAAATTTATATTATGATCTAAAATCAGGAACGGGGCAAATACTTTTTCACGGCACCGTAATCACATTTTTCCAGAACCTGCTGGAAATCTGAGTAAACCCTGTTTTTTAATGATTCACAAAGGAAAACTACTACAAATACAAATATTTCTGCAACTGCAGAAATAACAGTAACCTTTTAGCACCAAAAGAAGATTTTGAGCTAGCGCAGTCTTAGACAATCTGGCCCCAAGACTCGACTTCTGCTGATACACGTTTGTCATTGCCACAGAAATGGGATGAACAGAGCAGTAGGCTTTGTTCTTTCACTTGTCTACCATCTTTATAAAATCACTGGAGCACCTGGTTTATAATACTCTCCTGTTTTATTGACTGACAGGACTAATATATGGTGGCCACAGCTGCTGAAATATAGCGACCATCGTGCTGCTCTGTTTAAATAATGATTAACTACAACAACAACGCAATAACAACACGGCCGATGCCCCAAGTATAATGGGTCCATTAGTCACCCATGAGGCGCTTTTGTGTGAAGACTTCAGGTATTTCATTCGGTAATCAAGCAAAATTTTCTTTTAGCACCTTTCACCATTGAAGCTTCCTGCCCCCCCCACCCACCAAGCAGACTAATACGAGCTTCAGTTTAACAGCAGTGTGACTCTGAATACACTCCTGTGTATTCTTGACACTCCTCAGTTTGCCTATTTGCCAACAGACTTTCGCATTGATCGCATTGTGATGCTTAACGCCCTTTTGCTTCATTCATGAGGGATCAAATTCCTTCCCCACTAACTCAGATAAGAGACAAGAGGGTTTTACATAGAGGAGACCAAGACGCTGAATTGAATCACCAATGGGATCTTACCCTGACAGCAATAGACAAGTGTCATGTACGCGTGGCTGAGACGATAAGCTGAGGAGATAAATGTCTCCCGCTGTCGTTTAAATGATAAAGTGGAGGAATTCTGGCTGGAAAGCTGTCACATTGGGATAATCCTGGACCAGGCAAAGTATTCACATGGGGGGCTGCTCAAAGCACAATGAGAGGAAGATTTGTCACTGGGGCTTGAATGAGAAATATTGAGAGTATTAGCAATTTTATGTCCATTTTCTATACACCAAACTGTTGTTTTATTCAAGGGTTCGCTGTCCCTGCTCCTTGGCGGTGGGTGCTGGGTGGGAGAAGCAGATGAGTGTGGTGAAGAACATCAGAATAATTCAGAAATACAATATGTTGGACTACAATTAGTTTCATATGACTTATCTTGTGCTGTTTGTCAGGTCCTGCACACATTAATGACTGTTTCATTCCAAAACTGTCTGAAAGACTTCAATAGAGTATCTATCAAGGTAAACATTGGTTGTTTACTGCCTCACACGACACAAAAATGCTAAAGTAATGGCAAATCCTCTGAAACTGGTAGGGAAAGTCAGTTTTCAGGTGAGATGGCTGACAGTGTTGCTGTGTGTTTATAGCTGTCTGATGAACGTTTGTCGGGCTCTGTGATCCGTGCTTTGTGACATGCATTTGGAGTTTCAGTCCAGGATTTGTGACAGCAGAGAAGTGCAGACTGAAGGATTTGCAGAGAAACATAATTCACAGTTATCCATAGGCTGTGTATGAAAGATAGACCCTTGATTTCTGGACCACCACATTGAAGCCTCAAGTTTGGCATTTTGGTCATCATCATTGTTTTTTATTGAAACTTGAGTGAGAGCCAGATCAGGGAGACTGTACTCCTGCTGTAGCAGCTTGTCATGAACCATAAACTGCTTTATCGTCGTTCTGGATGCTAAAGAGGACCTTTATTTTACAAAATAGGCACGTTTTACTCACTTTACTCAGGGCATGGATCAAGGGAGCTTTTTGGAGCCAAATTTACCCACAGACTTACTTAGCAAACAGAGCAGAAACTGAACCACTGACTCAGAATCGCCACACCTTCGATTCCACTTTGTAGGTTCTTTTTGTCACACGATAGTTCAAACACTTAGAGGTGGGTATTCGTGGTCACACTTCATGCTTCTGAAATTATTTGTAATTTATTTTTTCTAAGTGGTCTTGATCAGTAATTCTCCAGCTTTCTGAAGGTCTTTCATAGTTTTTCTTTGGCTGCTTTTTCACTCATTTTCAGACCAGTCCTCGAAAATTTTGTTTATTTGTTAAGCCACTTAACACTGACCTATGAATCATTCTAGCATAAAACGACACCTAACTCAAGGGATGAACCAGTGTTGCATCTACACATAACAGACAACTTGGTAAAGAACAAATTTTAAATTGTATCTTGAGGCATTTCGTTACTTGTGACCTGCTGACAGGTATAAAATAGAATTTTTGAACCCACAAGGTGATTCCCAAAGAGCTATTAGCCAAAAACTTGCCATATCACAGCATGGTGTAGAGTGTGTCCTCAAAAGATTTGAGGAAACTTGACAGGGACAGGACAAAAGAAGAAGTGGCAGGCCTAAAAGAACTCTACAGCAGTTGAAGAGTATCTGAAAGTCAAGTCCTTAAGAAATAGGAAGAAATCCAGCAAAGAGCTGACACAGGACCTGAGAGATGTATCTGATCCTTCAGGTGCTGCATCTACTGTTTGCTGAGACCTCATAGGGAACGGTTTCATTGGAAGGGAAGCTGAGGTATGCCAAAATCTACAAGAACTGAATAAGAATATACATGAACTAGACTGAAAAATCAGTGCTTGGAGACATTTGTTGAGGTGTTTGAAAAGTTGCATTTAAAATTATCTTCCATTTAAAAAAAAATCTTACTCTGGAAACAAATAATAGTTCAAAGCTACTGAAGAGGAATAAGCATGAGCAGAGTGGAGGTTTGGTGTTAATGAAATTAACAACAGGTGCACTAGAGGGGCAGCGATGAGAAAACAGGAACGGTTTCACGGGTGGAGGCCACTCACATTTTCCCTCTTCATCTTTTCTGACTGTTTTTTCACTAGTTTTGCATTTGGCTAGGGTCAGTGTCAGTGCTGGTAGCATGAGGTGATACCTGGACCCAACAGAGGTTGCACAGGTAGTCCAACTCCTCCAATGGCACATCAATATGTGCCATTGCCAGAAGCTTTGCTGTGTTTCCCAGCACAGTCTCAAGAGCATGGAGGAGATTCCAGGAGACAGGCAGCTACTCTCTGAGAGCTGGACAGGGCCGTAGAAGGTCCTTAACCCTTCAGCAGGACCGGTATCTGCTCCTTTGTGCAAGGAGGAACAGGATGAGCAGTCCCAGAGCTACAAAATGACCTCCAGCACTGTGGAGCCCGACTGGCATTTGCCATAGAATACCAGAATTGCAGGTCCACCACTGGCACCCTGTGCTTTCCACAGATGAGAGCAGATTCATCCTGAGGACGTAACAGACATGAAATGGTCTGAAGAGGCCATGGAGAACATTATGCTGCCTGTAACATTGTTCAGCATGACCGGTTTGGTGGTGAGTCAGTGATGCTCCGGGGAGACATATCCATGGAGGGACACACAGACCTCTACAGGCTAGGCAACGGCACCCTGACTGCATTTAGGTATTAGGATGAAGTCCTTGGACTCACTGTTTGTGTGTGTGTGTGTGTGTGTGTGTGTGTGTGTGTGTGTGTGTGTGTGTGTGTGTGTGTGTGTGTGTGTGTGTGTGTGTGTGTGTGTGTGTGTGTGTGTGTGTGTGGTTGGGTGCTGTGGATTGTCTTTGTTTGAGCACATCACATGGAATTTCGATCTGTGGAGTTTAGAGGCCGGATCAATACCTGAGGTGTTTCTCAGCCTTCTTTGCAGGGTGACGGGATGCATTACCATAGGGGTGTGTGTTTGCTCTGCAGCATTGTTTAAGTGGGTGGTATGTGTCAAAAGTAACATCCAAATGAATACCAGGACCAAAGTTTCCCAGCAGAACATTGCACTGTGAAGAGATGATCAATAATATTAATTTCACCTGTCAATAGTTTTATTGTTGTGGCTGATAGGATCATTTTTTTTTTCAACCTGAAAATAAATGCACCTGTTTTTTATTATTATTAATAATAATAATAATAATGATATCATATTTTGGAATGAAACCAATATTTTCCGTTTCTTTCCTCCTGAGCTTGTTAGTGGGAAGCATCGTGTGCCTCTTTTCAATCACATCTAGCAGGGCTCTAATCCTGCTTCATGCTGTTACAGCACAACCCGCTCCACCATTCCCCTGACTCTCCATGATATTTATTTTACCATAATCCAAATAAACACATGGGCCTCTTTGCACTGTGGGTACAGCACAGGGAAAAAAAAAACTTCCTAATGTTGATTTGTATCTCCAAATCCATGTGCCGGCTGCCAGCAGGTATTAACCTTTAGACTTTCTCCTTTCTCTTGCCTCCTGCCTGGCCTCTCTGACCACCATCTCCATCTCCATAATGTGGCTCTGACGGCTGAAACCAGATTGGTGCTTTTACCTGAATCTGCTGGTCAGCCTCTTTCTTTTTAGGCACAATTGATGTTTGATTGAAGTTAACTCTGAGGGTAAGTGGACTGTCAGTCTTCAAATTGGCAGTAGTTAGCGCTAATGAAGCAATAATAACCACGTAAATGTTCTTTATTGTGGTTATTTTTTACAGTGATTATGCAGATACTTCCAAGCCGCTGCGGTATGATTACCTATAATTACAGCGAGGTACATTCTTATGGCTTTATTCATGTTTTTTTTATCCTCTTCATAATGCTCATTATTTTTTGTTACTAATGCATGCATGCTGTCACTAGAGAAGCAGCCTCTTCAAACATATATTAGAATAAAGGTGGGGAAAACAAGCAGGATCACTAATGAGCTCCTTGGTTACCCGAGGAATTACCATGGCAACCAATAAAGAATAAAGTGTGGCCAGATTACAGAACTTGAATAAAACTAAATTCAAGTTCTCTAAGTTAGTAATTAAAAATCTGATTGCTGTGCAGGCAGTCCCTGAAGTTTTAGCACAGAATGAGCTACAATAAACAATGAAACTAATTGCATGTGAACGCTGCAAAACTGTATATTTAGTTTCTAATTACAGACGGTTTGGGTTCTGCAGTTACTTTTTACTTTCCACACAGGACTAAATAGTTGTCTGTGGTTCTGCGCATCTATGATGACTACAGATCATTTAATTCAAGAGTTTTACAGATGAGAGCAACACATCCGGGTACTTTGGCTTCTGAAATACGGCATGCCAGAAAAGTTTGAGGACCACTGCAGTACACAGGCTACATTGTTAACATTAATATGGGTAATAGGGGTCTAGCGAGCTAACTAGTACCCTGCAGCCCACTTGTTAATGACTCAGTGATACTCTGATTGTACTGTTTAAAGATCCAAGCCCCTGATGCGTTGCCTCTGGCTCTTGTCTCTTCAACAGGCTTCAGTACTCTGTCCCCTGGTATATAACAAGCACCTATAAGTCCTAAAGAACTACTCAGTTGTCGTTTGAACCCTGCAAAGCTTTTTATTGGCACTATTCACGGGTTGCAAACTTTTAAGCTAAGTTTAAAATGTCAGCATTAATTACAAGCTGGAGCTCTCTGCGTCCCGTGCTTCAAGAGTCTAATGCATCAGAAAAAATGAAGATGAATAAAAATGAAGATTTCAGTCTGGAGATTATTCTTAGAATGGCAAAAAAAATTCATAATTGCAATACAACAACGTATGAATTACCCCTTGTTGAGAATGGTGTAACACCTGGTGTCATTTTCCTGCGTGTGATGGCACCTGCTCACTCATTGACCCTTGGTGTGCACTTTCATTGGAAACATTTAACCTGCAACTTAAACCTTTTAAAAGAGGTCACCACTGTTTGCAGCAGCCTTATGACTGTAGCCACAGAGTGGCAGATCATTATATGTCCAGTAGCCTACTGTCCTGAACCCCTCAAGAACTCATCAGTGTCAGTTTGTCATCTTCCTTTCTGTCTAGAGTTATAGCAGGGTAAATATGTTGTAGAATTTTCCTTTAAAGGAATATTGCAATTAAAACATTTGCATATTCTCTTTAGATGAACAGACTGCGCATATAAGATGGACATGGCAGCAGTGAAATCCTGTTTACAGCTGTACCTGTTTACTGTGATGAGCAAGAGGCTCATTGGCTAATGATTTATGATTGACCCTGGTTCATCCACCTTTCTGACTTTATCATTAGCAGCACGAAATTCACGTGTAATTCAGCGCTACTTGAAACTAGCGATTGAACCCATAAACTTATGGGAGAGTCACAGAGCTCAGAGGGAGCTGGGGGCTGTTTTCCCACAGACGTCTGTAAAACACAGAAGCTGCCCTGAGCCGGCCGTTAAAGAGAGCGCAGGTTTAAGGTTCTTCAGCGCTGGCTTGACTTTCCAGACCCAGAAGGTGCATCTATCTTTTATATAAAGTCTGTGTTTGGACATCAGTAGCAGACTAGCTTCCTGCTAACTTCTAATTCTATTCAACTGTATCATCTTTTTTTTTTCTCCCTTCCATCGATGCCCAGAGGCTTTGCTTCATTGTTAATTCTTGGCTGTTTATAACCCTCCGTGCTACAGTGTTTGTTGGCTTTTGGATCCGGCTCCTTTTACAGAATGCTTGTCTTCATCCCAAAAGTGCCATGGATGTTCTGAGTGGAGGACACTGATCTCACTTATCTTTATTTTCTTCCCATGTCTCATGATAACAATGTGTTGTAATCCGCTACCTTTTTACATCATCCTCGTGAGAGAGTCTCCACGCATACAAAGCAGTGCTTTCAGCTAAACCGGCAGGCTGCGTTTCCTCTCACCTCGAGTTCATCGAGTGTACAATATTCTCAACCCATTCATGAGAAACTTGACCAGGCTTCCAGCACTTAGAGGCAGTAAACAGATTGTGATAACTGTGAAGATATAATGCAGTGCATTTGACTATGCCTCTCTTACATAACGTTAATGTCTGCTATCTGAAAGAGAAATGCTAAGCATTAAAAGAAAATTTTCTCCAGCTAATGAGAAACCAGAAAGTTCACTCAGAGACGCCCACCATCCGTGACACATAGTTAGCATTTCTTTGATAGCATCAGGAAGGTTCTTTGCAATCTATCCCTCCTTCTTAGTTTGAAGTTATGTAACCGCAGTATTATCCTGACATTTCTTCTCATCATGCGAGTGAAACAATAATGGTGCCGCATCGTGATTTGCTCCGAAGCACACTCGGCGTATTTCTGTTTGCTTTGGTTACACTGATGACTCAGCAGCAGAATCCCACGTCCCACCAACTGTTTGGGAAGGAAAGCACGAGGAGCCGCTCAGAAACGTCCACAGAAGCACGAAGGCACTGTGTGCACTACAGCGGTGTCACCGTGTGCTGAAGCACTATTTATTGCTTCATAGACCCACTGTTTTCATGGGTCTCTCTCGCTCTGTGTGTGGCTTGTGAGTGGGATTGAGGGGATCTTAGCCAAAAACCACTCAATTTATTTATTATCAGGTCCATGAGTATTTGCACAGTAACATAATTTTTGGGCTGCGAGGTGTCCAGGAGGGATCCTAGTTACCGTAGATTCACAGACCACTTAAATGAGCTCTTTTTGGTGGGTTGGAGCAGCTGGTTTATACTCCTTAATGGCTGAGCACAGGCACTCACCTCATGAGGACGCTCACGGGTGAGGGTAGGAGCAAAGATTGACTAGTAAATCGACGGCTTTACCTTCACATTCAGAGTTCTGTTTACCATATCAGACCACTTAATTACTTACACCACTGCAGACGCTGCACCCATTCATCTGTTTTTCTCCTGCTCCACTCTTCCCCTGCTTATTAACATGACCCTGAGATACTTGAGCTTTTTCCACTTCAGGCAGCAACTCGTCTCCAACCCGGAGTGGGCAGTCTGCTTTCCGGCAGATAATGGCCTCAGACTTGAAGGTGCTAATTTTCCAACCTAGCCATTGTGTAATCTTATGGAAACTGCTCCCCAAAAAAGCAAAGAACTGATTCTGAGTCCACCAAACTGAACCGTCATCTTTGATTCAAGGACTCAAAATTAATGGGACAACTAATGCGATGTCAAACATAAGAATTCTTATTAATGCTGGGATGCAGTCAATAACTGCCTGAAGTCTGAAAACCATGGGCATCTTCAAATGCTGATTTCCCTACCTTAAGACGCTCTGCCAGGCCTTTACTGCTCGTTTGTGGGTCTTGCTGCTGTTAGCCATCTGTACTGTGAAGCACTGTCCTACCAGTTTTTCCACATTTGGCTGAATCACAGCAGAGTATAGCCACGTACTTCTATCAGCAGTCACATCATCAGTAAACTTCTCTTCCACTGGCAGCCACGCATGCCCGTGGATCACACTGCTCCTGCCATATTTGACAGATGATTTGGATCTTCTACAAGTTGATCTTGTAGAAGATCCAAATCAAAGAATCTTGTTCCAGAATTCTGGAGGCTTTCTTAGTGGAGTGTACTAAACACTTCCAACTGATTTGGACACTAAAGTTTCTGCTGCCTCTAAGAGGTTTGTGTGGCTGTATGTTCATTAAAAATCATGCAACATTTTTGCATCAATCAAAGCTGCAAACCTACAATTCTGCCACAACTTGATTACTTCATTTAAAATCCACTGTGGTGGAAAAATACCTTTGAAAATAACTTCAAAATACTTCACATGGAAAACTGCACACTAACAGTAGTTTTATTGCATTTTACTGTGATTTATTCATAATTTGATACTCAGAAGAAAAGATGAGAAAAATGTAAGATCATTAATCCACAATTAATATTCATACCAATCTGTATGAAATAAATATATCTGTATAGCACAACTCTACATTATATAAATCTCTTTAGACTTCCTGTCTCACAGGTCTAGGAAGAAGTTTTGAGGCGTCTGTGAACAGTTTTTTTTTTTTTGCTTTGAAACTACTTTCTCCCAAAGATTTTAGTCCCTGTTGGAACTGGAAAAATGATCTGACTGTTTCTGGAAGGATGTGCTTTAAATATTGTTGTGCTTTGTGCTTTATTCAGGTGGAAGCAGACATCTCAGAGTTTCAGATCTTTATGCAACAGTCCATGTGCGATCAGTTGCTTGCTGCTGGTCAGCGATCAGAGTTCACAGATTTCAGTACCGAGTGTGTCACCCATCACCAGATTGTCAGTCATGGCCTGTGGGATGCGGTCCCACTCCTCCTGGAGTTAGAGGGTCAGAGAGGGGGCATTTTTATTCAGCATTATATGTTACCACCTACATCTAATTCATTTTAACTATTTTAATGTATAAAACGCTTTTAGGTATTTTAACTTTTTTTTTTTTGGATGACTTTCTGCATTTCATTTAATCTTAGCAGTTACATTCTGCTAAGCATTTATCAATTATGGTTCATTGTTTTTACACATTTATCCGTAACGCTTAGCTATTACTTCATTTAACAGTTAGACCCATTTTTTCTATTGAGGTATTCAGACTGTAAGGTAACAAATCTGTCATAATTTTAGTCATCTAGTTATTCAGTTCCTACCGTGACTTTATAATCACGATTATTCGTGTTTCTCACATTGGTTGTTTGGATTAGTTAAATTAATGTTTGTATGGCTTCCATAAGAGTGTGCCTTGGAGTACATGTACCTCTGAATGAACACTGATTACATAGGTGTAATCCTTGTTACTGTTTGCAGTCATACACAAATCATTCCCAGTTAGGTTTGTTATTATTTTTAGTGGAAGTTTACTCTTAACTCTTAACCGTCCGCACAGCTAGCCGCCCTTCATTGAGCCAGGTTCTGTCAGAGGTCTCTTCCTGTTCTTCCTCCCCACGTCACCTAGTCCTCGCTTATAGAGGATCATCTGATCATTGATGTTCTCACTCATCTGTACTGTAGGGTCTTCACCTTTGTAATATAAAGTTCTTTGAGATTCCAGTTTTGGATTGGCACTATGTAAATATAACTACACTGAACTGGAATAAAAAATTTCAAAATGTACAGGTTTCATGGCTGCCTGTGTAGACTTTATATTAGATGATGAAGGGCAGACAGCAAACTATAAGTCCAGCTAAAGATGTTTAAGCAATAATATTAGTAACAACTTTATTTTAAGACTCTTGGTGCTAACTTTGCTTCAGGCTGTCTTCTTCGTCTCTGTCTCCTCATCTTTTAGGACGGAGCTCCGCTGAACTTGAGTTTCATCCCATTGGACATCAAACTAACCAACTGGGATGACCTGCCCGAGGCCTTCAGCCGGCACCGGGAAAATCAAATACAGGTCTGCCCTTCCCGCCAGGCTGAGTGTGTATATGTGTGTCTCTTGCATGTGCTTTGATATTCATGGGTGTGTGAGGGTGTGTATGTGGACTGGGGCATTCACACGAGGGAGATGTACCTACCTACTTAATTTGTCATTACTCTAAAAACACTTTAAAGGTGAATTAAAGTGGAGTTGACTTCTAGGTTATAAGATGTGCCAATGTTTGCTTTTCTTGATTGATGGCAAAGACGACAGAGGCGTAGCCATAACAAGAATTTAAGATGACAGAAAAGTCTGCATATGCGAGAGAGCGCAGCTAAAAGTTTTCAGTTAGTGTGCCCATAGGCTGCGTTAAGTATGACCTTAATTTTAGACTAAGATAATTTAGTTTCATATCTCGCCAGTGGAGCTATCTCCTCAATTCCACTGACCCAGTGAAGATGAGACACGAGGCAGTGCGGAGGTTATTAAACCTAACAGATATGTGTGTGTGTGTGTGTGTCACTGCCATGTGAAACTAATGACAACGCTGATCATGAGCAGGAAGAGCAGCAGCACGCCATTGGGTCCCTGACAGATAGGTGGTTTCAGCACTGCAGGGCCTGCATGAGGGGGAAGAGGACAAGGAGGTGGAGGTGGGGAATGATGGAGATAGGAGAAAAGAGAGGGGGTGGTTTGGGGGTTTGGGCAACCGAGGAGACCGGCAAAAGAGAGAGTGCAGTTTTATGAGGGTTGTTAAAGGAGACAAATCATCGCCTCAAACGACCCCACACGCCAACCAGCTAATATTAAATCCTGCAATCTGCCATGCCGGTACCAACTACTGACAGAAGCCCCACCTGTCATGTTGTTTATGTTGCTTTGTAAAACCAAGACGTGAGTTGCATCCATCCTCCGACCCATCATTTATGCCCCGTTACACTCCAATTGTCCATCACAATCAATACTAAAATAAAGTAAGCGGTTTAATGCGGCCTGTGAAACGTCTTGGATGGGGAAGCAGTGGCGTGTAAACACCCCTGCAGCCAGAACAACACAAACAAAAAAAAAAATCAAAACATCTCTAAAATGAATCATCAATTATGATAGCATATGTATTAGAATAATCAATATTTAATGAAAACTGGATCAGATTTCTGGGAAGATAATTCTTAATTGTAAGGTCCCTTTTTCATTCTATACTTGTGCCTCATAGCGGGTAAGAATAGATGCACAGATAGAAGTGTTTTCAGCACAAATGGTTTATGGCTTTGCTGTTATACTTTTGCTAAAGATTCTAAATCCTTATTTACATTAACTGAGGGGCTGCACGTGTAGTTGGCCGTGGTGTTTCCCCTCAGTTCATCATCTGACTGAAATAAGCCATTTTAAGCTATGACTTTCTTCTGATTGGCCGCCCCTGCCAAACAGAAGGTTTTAACAGCAGGTGGGTGGGGCTTCTGTGCTAAGGCCCCAGTCAGCCAGGCCTAGAGACTAGTAATGACTGGTTGCCAGGAAAATGCATATTCTCCAACTGGTTGGTAAGTGGTTGTGGGACTTTTTCACACAGGTTCAGGTAGGTTTCTATAGCTTTTTTTCCATGAATAAATGAAATCATCATTTAAAAAACTGCATTTTGTATTTACTCAAGTTATCTTTGTCTAATATTTTTCAGAGCACTGTATATGGCTGATTTCCAATCCCTACATACTATAAAGCTGGTATAAAACATAGAATTCAGTGAGTGAATCTAATCAAATCAGCACCATGACCTTAAATATAAATTCATTTCTACTACCCTTACACAAAAACAGTTCAGCAACACGTCATGTATAGAGCCAGTATCTGATTTAAAAATTCTAAAATGATTTAGGACATTATATGGAAGATTTAAATTTCCAGTCTAAAAAAATTCCACTTGCTTGAACAGTCCTTACCTTTGAAAATAATCTCTCATTATCCGTTCCCAAGATGCTGAGTACCACAAATGCAGCTTTATGTACATCATCTGCACCATGAAGGCATCACACGGATGAGAAGAAAAAGGAAATGCGTTGAAGGTGTAAGCGGGCCTATTAGATTTAATTTTCCATTAATTGAAGGTGCCAGAACGCTGTTCCAGATCATTCCGGCCTATGCCGTGATGTTTGTGTATATCAGTCGTGTATGTGACATTTAGACTCTGAAAGTAATACCCAAATGTTACAAGGGTCCTAGTAACATTACTGTGATGACTTTTACATGTAAGTAACCATGGTGCAATTTAGATATGATGACACAAATTTGATAGAATTTTAGATATTAATTCCACATTTGCAGATACCATCAGATTAAGGGAAAGGAGTGAGTATGTGATGAGAGCTTAGGTAGATTCATTTTTTTTTTTTTTTTTTTTAATGCAAAGAGGGACCATTCAGTCTGTCCAGGCATCTGTTTGTGAGGTTTTACCTTTCCAGTTAATAGACTCCACAAGGATTTGGCAGATGTGTTCTTTACTCTCCAAAGACATGCAACTTGATATTCATATTCCTGTATGCTTAGTACCTTTTGTACACTTTGGCTGTATTTATCAGAAGGGGAGAATAAACAACATGGAGGATTTCAGGCTGATAATACTATGATAATATATGCTGATGATATGCAGCTTCTTTCTCATGCCTGATTGGCTTAGCCTAATCATGTGATCATATTGTGCTGTGTGATTGGCTATACCTATTTGACCATTATTCACTGAATTGGAGAAAGTGGGGATTCCCCATATCTAGCAACTGAGCAGCTGTCCTCAGTCACTGAACAGCTGGCAGTAGAGCCGTCTATTTATAGTAACATCAGGTCTTATTATTAGCCTGTGATGCCAACTTCTGATTGGCTGAGCATTGTCTTGCATGTTGTCAGGGATGACTCAATGCTGTAGATGGTACAGGCTATGACTCGTCATTGAGCAATTTTAAAGCCATACCTGCTGCTCAGCAATATTGCTCTAATGTAAACAGTATGATTGCCTTATGATTACTGTGATGTTATACATAATACATTGATATCAGTTGATTATGTAGTATGGGTGCATTATGTAGTAATATTCCTGCATGGACATGAATATGATATATTTGGCTTTTTGTTATAGGTTATATAAATAGAAAGACATTATGTACCCTTGTACAAGAGTGCAGGATGTACTTTCTCTAATTTAGTCTGAGCTAGGATGTGGTTACCAAAAAGTATTTTTAGAAATCTTAAAGATAATCACAGAATATCAATCTCTTGCAGCATACTTAAAATTGATTTGATTTAATGAGTATTGTTAATACTGAAGTACGTATTATTTCTTTACTAACTCAGGGGGTGACTAAAAGTATTTCTATAAAAGTTTAGGGCAAGGCCTCCAAATCAGGGTGAAGATAGTTCAGCAGAATGGAATCAGATGTCTGCTGAAAAGGGGCTGTAATGTCATCCTGACCTCTACATTTATTTTATATTTTTATTAATCGCAGTAGGATATCCCCATCATTAATGGGTCTTGGTTTTTTTTTTTGTTGGTTTTGATGTTTTATTTGCCTGTAAGACAAAAACAAAACGTTAAGGGATAAAAGCATCATTATCATAAAACTTTGCCCAGATACTCAGTGAAAATCAAACCACTCTGTTTCCACCCGCACGTCGCACCTATTAACCTGTCTGACCTTCGGCCATTCTGCAAGCTGGAAAAAGCATCCTACTCTCCTCCTTAGTTTTAACCTTTGACATCTGATTCAAATTTTTGACTCTCATCTAACCTCTGACAGCCGAGCAGAACAATTACAATTTCAGAGTTTTACTAAGTTTATCCAGAGGTTTCATCTGTACTTTACTCCCGTCAGGAGGGAAACCCTCTGTATGTAGAGTATTATTTCTATTCTCTACCAGCACATGACACTCAGCATGATGCTGTTCAATGAGTCCTGGTTTCAGCTCTTTCAGCAATATTAATTGCCTTCAACCTCAAGCATGTGATCGGCAATAATTTAGTATAGCTGACATTTGTAATAATATACAGATAATGTACCAACAATCGCAGTTTATCTAATTGTCATTCTACACAAGCCTTACAATATTATATATCCATTTTTTTTGTTTGTTTGGTTTGTTTTGTTTTTTTTTTTTTTGGGGGGGGGGGGGGTGCTTTCACATGGAAGCAATGAACGTCTGCAATTTTTAAGAACCCAAGTTACTAAATATAACTATACATATGACTAAATGTTTACTCAAATGCTGGCATTTAAATAGTATACACGTTTGACTTTGAAACCTTTTGTATAAATTTGTAGCTCCTTTTTTTTTTTTTAAATGTTAACACAGAAGATTCACAGAAAATTATGTAATTTATGACACTTTAGATCATTCAAAACTTCCAGGCTATGAATTAGATTTTATCAATCACATGATCCAGGAATGGGAAGCTTATGAATTCTAGTCCTACTCATGGTATTGGTATTTAATTTCGTCATTTATTCATCTGGTTAGGGGGTGGGTGATATAACCTCAAAATGATATCATTATATTTCAAGGACATTTGCAATAATGATACTTATGAAGACCTAGAAAAAAATGCTAAACATTGTTTTATTGGTGATTGCAGCTTGCAGACAGCAGCATTTATTAGCACAAACAAAATGACCTGCTGTCATTGATTACAGACCGCCTAATTTAAAGTGTGAATCTATTGCCACAAGGTGCCAGCAGCAGCATTATAGTGCAATAGTAGCCACACAACATCAGTCAAACAAACAAACAATATGTAACCACTGTGGTAATTACCATCCCTTTGCTCTTCTTGTCATATGTAGTGTAACTAGTGAGCATTTCAGTGATGCTCGGTTATGTCATTTGTTTACTTTTGAGCTGCTAGCATCTCCTCTTTGCTTGCCTTCATAGCCTGGTTGTACTTGGCGCTGTGTTTGTTGTTTCCACCTTCAGCAGGATCAGTTTTCTTGTGTATTTTGAAAAGTATTTGTTGGAGGTCTGACCACTTTTTTGAAGTAGCTCCTTTTTTATGTACTAAATTGTCATCAGAGGCCGACGCGCTGCTCTCACTCACACACACGTTTGGGCTTGTGCTGTTGTTGAGCATGCCACAAAATGTAAACACATAGCATCACTATGTCATTGATACTGCAAGACGACACAAACAAATGAATAATAAATACATATATTTCTTCTTTTTTGAAAGCTACATATTCAGTGTATAAGACGAGGTAATCAATTCCAGGACCTATTAGCATGGATGTTTGATTAACACTTATGTACAGATATGCAGCTGCACTGAGGCCCCGTTTACACGTTTTGCCGTTGTCGTTTCTGAAAAGTGACGCGTTTACATGGAGACGTTTCAGAAACGATCTCCGTTTACACGGAAACGCAAAACGCTGAAAACGCTGCAGTTCCGTTGCCAGGCCACAAGTTGGCGGTGCGCATGTACCAGTGCCCCCGTTTGCAAAGTGCATTCCGCTCTCGTGTAAACGGGAGTCCGAAACGCATCAAAACTGTGCCGTTTTCATTTTGAAACCGTTTCGCGTAAACGGGGCCTAAAAATTGCTGAGAAAATGCATTTACAAACAACAGCGTCACATAACGTACATGTACTGTCGCAGTTCATTTGTAGATCAGCTACTATACATAGTATCCTGTATATAATTTGTAAGGATATGAGGGTTCTAAAAATAATTCCCAAATTCTATAAAGATGTTGATAATTCTGGTACCCTCTGCAGTTTATGTACTAAGTTTCATCCAGATTGATGAAGACGTGTAGGAGGAGTTAGGGAACATACATACGTACTGTAGGCTACAATCATTATAGTCAGAGGTGCTTATTAATGTTATTGGAATGATTTCAAGTTTATCATCCAGACCTCAAATATTCATTTGCACCCAAGGGTCAAATCAGTGAGTACTAATTACATTAAAATATACCTGAACAATAAAGAGATCAAGAAAGAGAGCCTGCGTGTTGTCATAGCGTGAACCCTGTCTGCATAATATAGACAGTTTTATCTTCACCCAGGCCATCTTTATGTGACGGTGAATATCATCCATTGCAAAGAAAAAAACTCTTTTCGAGTGTAATACGTAGGTAAATTGTCCATCAGGCCTTGGTGTCTGGTGTGCTATATTTGTTATATTGCTGGTAGATTTTCTTTGAATCCCGCCTTCACTGAAAGAATATACGTCCCTCTTTTGGTTTAATGGGTTTTGTTCAGCTCTCTGGAAAACCGTCTCCTTTGAATTGTTTGTTTTCAGCTGAAGTGTATTTTCAAAATTGAAAAGCTAAAGAAATGTTTTGCTTTTAAAGAGGTTCCACTGTCCAAACTATCAATTTGTGTTGAAAATGAAGACTCCGCCGGCTGTAGTTGCAGCTTGAAATTGAATATGAAGTGAGGTGTCGTGTCGCCCCGCAGGTGCTGAGGTTTGTTCAGGAGTGGAGCAGTCTGCCAGCCATGAAGCAGAAACTGCTTCGACGCAGCGGTCTTCTCTTCCACAGCCCGACCCTGGGCTTGCAGCAGCTGTCCGCCGCCCAGCGCCCTCAGTCGAGCACCAAGAGGTCAGATTCTTTTCTTGAAGGAAACTTTAAACCTGTCCTCTAATCAGTGTTTTACAGTCACTGACATGAAAGATGAAAGTGGTCTCTATAGAGTTTAAACCTTTTCCTTTTTATATAGTCTATGGATCATAATTTGTTTGGTTTTAGGCTAGTTTAAAAAAAAATGTGTTTTCCCAATTTGTGCAAACCCAGTTCCCAAAAAGTTGTGACACTGTGTAAAATGTAAATTAAAAACAGAATGTAGTGATTTGCAAACCTCATAAACAATTTATATATTTCATATTTTATTCACAGCACAACACAGAAAACATCAAACGTTTAAGCTGAGAACTAGCTCATTTTGAATTTGATGGCAGCCACGTGTCTCATAAAAGTTGGGACAGAGTCGTGTTCACCACTGTGTAGGATCCCACCTTCTTTTAACAACAGTCTGTAGATGTCTGTGAACTGAGGAGACGAGTTGTTGGACTTTTGGGAGAGGAATGTTGTCCCATTCTTGTCTGAAACAGTAAAATTTCACATCTTTTACCTTAAATGCTTCATGTTTAAATCAAATTTAGCAAAAAAAAAAACAAAAAAACATTTGGGATCAATATTTTATTAACGCATTAACCAAATGTACAGATTTGTGATCCCACATATGGATGGGTTTCCTTTATTCCTTGAATGCCACACCATTCTTGTTCTCTACAATTTCCTTCAGCTTATTTAGCAAGCTAGCTACATCTTCCGGGATTTTAGTTAACATCAGCAGCTGCCAGCGTGAAACAAGAAGCCTGCCCTTATTCACCAGCGCCTGACATCAAAGACCCAGCGTTTTGACTCAGTGTTTTCAGATGTGAATTCTTCCTAATCATCACTATAAACTGCACATGTGCACTAAGGGTCAGTTGTGGCACATCTTCCCTGTAGCACTTCAGTAAATCTGTAAACTGTAACAAGTGTGCAAAAATGCATCTCCCCCACAATGAGCCAGTCAGCACGATATCCTCTGATGTGGTTTTGAATTGGTGGAAATGGTGAGATTTAGTAGTTCCCAACATTATGACAGAATCCGAGAAGTAATGTGTGAGATTTCACAGAGAAACAAGCGGATTTGTAAATACTAACTGCCCCAGGCGTCATGGAAGGCTGAACAGTATCTGTGTTTGTGTGTGCGTGTGTGTGTGTGTGTTTTCATGCACGTGTGTGTGGGTGTATGAAAGGGTGTCTGCTGAGACATGAGAGAGAATGGGATGAGCTCTGTGTATGCGTACATGTGTGTATTTTTTTTTTGACAAACAAGCATTGTTACTGGCACACTAATTACA
The DNA here is from genome assembly GCF_007364275.1 of Archocentrus centrarchus. Taxonomy (NCBI): domain Eukaryota; kingdom Metazoa; phylum Chordata; class Actinopteri; order Cichliformes; family Cichlidae; genus Archocentrus; species Archocentrus centrarchus. The sequence continues at coordinate 25,747,153 of NC_044347.1, read as the reverse complement.
GCTGGCGTGGATTGAGGCAGGGAGAGTTTGCCAATTACAGGGTAGACTCGGGTGTGTGTGTGTGTGCGCGTGTGTGTGTATGTTTGCAAGTGAGGGAGAGTGTTCCTCAACTGGGGAAAGCGTTTGGGTGCATGAACCTAATCAAGGTGTGAGTAGGAGGCAATTGGCCCGGCTTGATTTGATACCTGTTTGATTTATTCACTAATCAGAACCAATCAAGCTCCAGCTTTGGCTCAGCGGGGCGATCACAGCTCACCATCCCTGCTCTGAGACGCTCAGTTTTCAACTACTTCAAACTTAATGTACTTTCCCCCTGGTTTCCAACACTGGATATTTTTTTGTCATAAACCATTCATGGTGATTTACAGCGATTTTAGAAGAGTTAAGCAGATTTTAATCCAGTTTGCATCCTGGCGAAAGGAAACTTGATTGTTAAAGTACCGAAACATTTGAAATAAAAGGTCAATTGGTGCCAATAATGACCACTTTAATGCAGAGAAACGCTGATGGTAGTTTTCATGTATGTGTGCATACAAATACATAATTGCTAAAGCTAGGCATCAAATGTAGAAGCCGGTAAAGTTAAATGTTTTATTCAATGTTATGCAGGCAAATCTTTGTCATCAGAAATTTACAGTTTTATGCAACCATCCAGTCAAATTATAAGCATCACAACTATAGAATTCAGTTTGTGTATTTACATAAGAATTGGTAGATCAAAATTACAGTGTTGGAGTGTTTTAGTGGGACTTGAGAGATGTTTAACCAAATCACTCACAGTGCAGGCTGGAAAAAGGAAGCAGACCTCTATGCTAATGACTAAAAAAAGCTATTTGGAGTCTGGTGTTCCAGTTAACCAGATGAGGCTGGAACTGCAGAGGTATCCCGCTTTTTAAATAAAGGCATGCGAGGTCTGGTCTTGGTGTGACCCATGCCTGGGCCACAACATCTTCCAATGAGACCTTACAAAAAGGCTGCAAAAGCAACATTTCTAAAAACCTGCGTGTTTATTAATGCACAATAACAAACTGTAAACTGCTCACTAAAAACTGCACATCTGAAATTTGAAAAAGACCACTCGGATGTTCCACAACTCTACTGAACATCCTGGACACCCCACAGTCACTGAGGGGAAAAAATCCATTTTAAAATTGTATCACGAAGATTTACAGGAGAATGTCAGGGCAGCACGACTCGAAGCTGGAAGAGATTTGTTGATAGAAGAGAATGACCCAAAACACACAAATAAATCAACAACAGAATGGCTGAAAAATAAGAAAATTCATGTTTTCAAATAGCCAACTCAAAATCTTGACCTTAACTCTGGCGTGACCTGAACAGGTCTTTTCAATCAATACATCCCAGAAATGCTGATGAGCTAAAACTGTGTTTGTAGGAAGAAGATCCAATACTTCTCTTTGCAGTGCACGTCTCATAAGCAGCTACAGAAAATGTGTAACAGAGGTTATGATGCTAATGGAAGCTCCGCTAGTTACTAAATTCGAGAAATCAGCCTTTCCAACCTTTTCACTGCGATCATGCAGCAAAACTTTTGTTTGTTACAGTATATACAATACATGGAAGTAAATAGCTTTTGTAACAATTTTGAAATCATGTGGAGCATCTAAAAAGATGAAAACTCAGAACATTTATATTTGGCTGAGATTGAAGTATGTAAAATACTTTTGTTGCATCATCTTGGCAGCTTACATTAAAACTGTACTCCAGCAATTCAGCAATTTGCATAGAGTTGATGGACTAGTTCGAATTTGAAGCAGCGGAGGCCAAGATTTTTTTTTTCCCCTTTTTTTTTCTACAATGATTCACTGCAAAAAAAAAAAAAATTAGCTTTTAAAAAGATAGAAAACAAATGCTGGATCCCACACTTCCCTTTATACAACCAAAGATCTTCTTCCATGATAAATATCACGTATGTAAAGCTCCCCCAGTTTGAAGTCTCAAGCTGAAACTCAAAAAAAGTAGAATTATTTTCTCAGTTTTGGCAAACCTCATCCAGGCTGAGTGTTACTGCTTATACCGAGTAAACTCAAATTTGCAAAGTTGCGTTATTGAAGGGCTTCTCTATAAAATACTTTTAATTCTTACCATGCTGAGCACTCCTGTGAGTTTAAATTCGCTTTGTCCAACAAACAGATTTTTTTTTTTGTATACATTGTGCACATGTTGAGCTAAATTGAACATATTACATATCAAGTTCATGTGCAAACCTATATATTTGAATGTATTAGTTCATGTGCCTTGGAATTTCTGCCGTTGAAAAGGCTGCTGCTGTGAGCCCTGTCTCATTGAGGCCGGTGGACAACAGCAGTCAATCAAAGCAACTTCAGCCGGGCCATACCGGTGCAGCAGCTCGTTAGTTTGATTTCACACAGCTGAGCAGGGTCTGGCCTCTGTGCCGAGCCGCGGGCCAGCTTGGGCCGAGGCAGGCGGCTGTCTGCGCCTCTGCGTGTACGCTGTCAGCTACCCGCTGCCTCGCTGAGCCTGTAACAGCGCCCCTGCAGCTGCGCATCAAATGTCCACCAGCAGAAAACCGTGTCCAGATAATCAAGTTCAAATCATGCTGTGTTTCGTCAGTCCTCATGCAACCTCCACCAAATCTGTGCTGCATGTTTAAATTTACTGTAGCTTTCTACCTATACTAGTAATATTAAAAGAATAGCCTGTCAGTTTGGGGAAATCCGCTCATTTGTTTGCTTACTGAAAGTTAGGTGAGATTTAACAGTAATTATGAACCACCAGCTGCTGAGCAGTTAGAAAGTTATTAGTCCTGGCCACAAAATGGTCCAGTATAAAATCCCTATAAAACTTCAACGTGATGTTTATACAGTCGATTTTTGCACAGATTGAATAAACAAGATAAAGCACGATGGTTAGTGGGTGTTACAGGTGCTAGTAGTTATTTTTTGTTAGGCTAGTCATTTTCCCCATTCCCATTATTAATCTAAGCTAATGTTGGGTTTCACTTGGGATACTTTCTTTAGTACACTATGTACACCAAGTACTTGTGCATGAATTTTGACAGGGTAGAGTCTCAAAATGAATATAGCGTGTCGCTTACAAATAATGACATTTTTACAATATTTCACTGTCATCATGCTAGCTACAGCAGTTTGTGAACATTTGCAACTTGTCTTCCCTTCTGGCCACATAATACTAAATTATTCTACAGTGAAGATTACAATTAAACACACTCAAACATTAAACAGCACAACACACGTAATGTTTTGTTATACTTATACTTACCTTAAAAATATATCTGCCTCTATTAGCTAAGTAGTTAGCATCCTCTCTTCTATAGTTGATGCACTCAAAATAGTCGAAGTGTGGAAGTATGCAATTTGAGACAAAGTATAAGTTTCCACTTGCCAACTTGCTTTATATTTCTAGAAACGTGTGGTATCATCATGTGGTATATTGTTGAGAAATAGCCTGAGTGATATGTGTATTTAATGATAATCAATTCAATTTTATTTACATAGCGCCCAATCACAACAAACGGTGGCCTCAAGGTGCTTTATATTACCCTTCTGGCTGCTCAACAGTCCTTCAATAATTAGAGAAAACCCAACAGTCAAAACGACCCCCTGTGAGCAGCACGTGGTGACAGTGGGAGGGAAAAACTCCCTTTAACAGGAAGAAACCTCCAGCAGAACCAGGCTCAGGGAGGGGCAGAGTGCTGAAAGAGGTGAATGAAAGAGAAACACTCAGTGCATCATGAGTAACCCCCCCCCCCCCCCCCCCCCCCCCACACACACACACACACTATGCTATTATGTCCTCATGTTTTTTTTAATGCTAATTTTGAGATGTTAATGCCTGATTAAAAGTATTGTAATCTGGGGAAAGCTCTAAATTCTTTAGTTCCTCCAGGTAAAGAGTGAACTTATAATACATGGGCATAATAGAGTTTATTTTTTGTTATAGATTTTGTATAAAAGATGGACAAGTTGGGTAGTGAAGTTCTGTTGATGACCGTAAAGCTAAATATTTTCTGCTGTCATCATATTGATGTTTTAAACCAGACATGACCAGCGAGGGGTCGATCTTGTTGATGGTTCTTGGTTTTTCCTCCTTTCTGACTCTTAATAAGGACTGCAATTTACAAAATGTATCAAACATGACCTGAAACTACCCGATTTAAGAGCATAGAATCATCAGGAAAGGGTTTACTGAGGTTACAGAGCAAAGGAGCTGAGGGTCCATACTTTTCCCCCTTTGACTTCTATACAGTCAGAAGTCTGACAAACAGAAGACTCCTGCTGGCTTTAAAAACAATACATTTAGTCAGTGTTTATCAGAAAGTCATGATCATGCCAGCCTCCTTCTGGAAATCAAGATACAAACTGGCGGTGTCATTAGACCTCTCATATATTTAGCGTTTCTTGCCAAAATTAGATTACATTAGAACTTTATTGTCATTGTACATCAAAACTGTTTTTCCTCGGTGCAGAATAAAATAATACAAAGGAGTGAATAGATTTAAAAACTCTAAAATTAAATCATGCATGCACACACACACATTCACACACCCAACCTATAACCATTGCTCAGCTCATTTAGCAGCTTTCCAACAGCTCTAATGATTGTATGCTTAGATTTCAGCCAACATTGAGGGCAGCAGTGGCTCTGGGATAAAGATTTTCCTGTGTTTGACTTTATTTTAAGAGTTCTGTATCTCCTGCCTGATGGTAGCAGCTCAAACATGGAGTTACCAGGGTGAGATGAGTCTCTTAGTGTGTTCCAGGCTTTTTTTCAAGGCAGCAGGAGTTGTAACTGTACAATTCCCGCTTCAGTGAGGGGAGAGGACAGCTGATGATCTTCTGAGCAGTGGTGATGACTATCTGGAGTGTTTTTCTGTCCGCGGCTGGCAAACCAGACACAGACACAGTACGCCAGATTGCTCTCTGCAGAGCAGCAACAGAAGGCCACCAGCAGTTTCTCAGAAAGTTGTTGTTTCTTGAGGAGCCTGAGAAAAAATAGTTTCTGCTGGGCCTTTTTCACAGGTGCTGTGGTGTTAGCACTCCAGGTGAGATCCTCCTTCATGGCGATGCCCAGGAACAGCATCTCCACACAGTCCAGAACAGGAGTTGACTGTCCGCTTTGTTCCTCTTCCTGTAGTCCACCACAACCTCTTTGATTTTTGCTGCGTTTAGAACCACCACCCAAACAGCCTCTCAACCTCATCCCATCCAGCTGATAACCCCTCCCTCCCCGGAGATGAGCCTGATCATGTTGCTGTTATCTGGGAACTTACTGATGGTATTATACAAGGTAAAGACGGGGGGGGCTCAGCATACAGCTCTGTGGGGAACTGGTGCTGAGGCTGAGGGCTGTGGAGGTGTGGATGCCTACACTGACCCTCTGGGAGCAGCTCACCAGCAGATAGTCTGATAAACTGAGACCTGCATACCTTAAACTTCTTCTGAATGTGTTGAATCTATTTACTTTCTCATAAAGCATTCGCAAAGCTACTATATATTATTTAGAATGAGTAATTTTATATGATTTCCATCTAAAGAGCAAGGGAGACTCACATTTGTCACTACTGCTAGTAGCCAAAACCTCCAAATGGCACCTTTAATACATAATATTCAATAATAAGCAGACTAAGCCCCTTTTGAATAAAAGATACTGAAAATCCTGTCAAAATCATGGTAGGTTTTCACAGATATGTGCCAGCTCGACAAACATTTTGAAAAAAAGAAGCATGCGTGAACCTGGCTGCCCCCTGATTCTGGTAGAAGAGGTTTGGATCATAACAGAAAATATGATTCATTCAGCAAGGAGCAGCAGTCACCTCAGTGTACAGAATTACTCTCCAGGCACATAACTGCATAAAAACATGCAAACACACACACGCACACATCCACTCTCTCCCAGAAGCGCCGTTGGACTCCAGTTTAGTGTAAGGTATCTCGTTTCATCCAGCCTCTGCGCTGGGACTGTTTGAAGCAAAGGAAGCTCCTGTGTTTGATGGAGACTTACCTTCTTTCTCATCTCCTCTCAGCTTCCAGAGAAACTTCTCCACTTTGATGTCTCTCCCTCCTCCACTTTCTGCCTCCTGTCATCCATCTTTCCTTTATATTTTTTTTTCCTTCTGCCTTCTTTCCAGTTCCCTCCCAAAGAAAGTATTCTGTCCATATGGAGGTGGTGGAATTGCATAAAAATGTTGTAGCATAGCCTGCAGGGCCAAGTAGAAACACTAAAAGCAGAATTTAGCAGTGGCAACACCTTTCACTGGCGGGATGTTTCGTGGAGGCTGTTATCTCATTAGTAATCAGAAAAAACATATAATCAGGATAGAAATCCATCAAGTAGAATTCAATAACCTATTCAAATGATTTTTTTTCTTATAAAAGTACTATAATACGTCCTACACAGAGCTACAAATAGTATTTGCAGGTGAATGATATGGGTGGTGAATACCCTTTTTAAAGTAAATATCAGCAGACTTTCAAGAAAGTTTTTTCCTCCCATGCAAAATAAGGTGGGAGGATACTGTCGTCATTCCACCTGCCTGTCAATCACTCCGTCCAGAGTCTGTCCGTGAGGTTTTACCTTTCCGGTCTATAGACTCCAAAACCACATGGAGTTGAGCCATGGAATTTGGCATATGTGTTCTTTACTCTTCAAAGTTGTGCAACATGATATTCATACTCCTGGATGTTCAGTACCAGTTTGTACACTTGGCTGAAGTGGAGCGTAAACAACATGGAGGATTTCAGGCTGCTGATGCCCGACAGTAACAGCCCAACCGGTCACAGCAGATGACCCCCCCCTCCCTGAGCCTGGTTCTGCTGGAGGTTTCTTCCTGTTAAAAGGGAGTTTTTCCTTCCCACTGTCACCAAGTGCTGCTCATAGGGGGTCGTTTTGACTGTTGGGTTTTCTATATATTATTGTAGGGTCTTTACCCACAATACAAAGCACCTTGAGGTGACTGTTTGTTGTGATTTAGCGCTATATAAATAAAATTGAATTGAATTGATGCTATGTTAATATAAGCTAATGATATGCAGCCTCTTTCTCATGGCTGATTGGCTTAGCCTAATCAGGTGATCATATTGTTCTGTGTGATTGGCTATACCTATTTGACCAATATTGACTGAAATGGAGAAAGTGGGGATTCCTTATATCTAGCAGCTGAGCAGCTGACAGTAGCTGAAACTGGGGAATCCCAAATTTCTCCACAAAGAGCCAGTTTATAGTAACATCAGGTCTAGGCTGCAGCGTTAATGATTAGTCTGTGATTCCAACTTCTGATTGGCTGAGCATTGGTCAGAGATGACTCATGGCCATTAATGGTCCAGGCTGTGACTCATCATTGAGCAATATTAAAACCATACCTACTGCTCAGCAATATAGCTCTAATGTAAACACCACGGTTACCTAATGATTACAGTGATGTTATAGATACTGCATTGATATCACCAGCTTATGTGGTATAGGTGCATTATGTAGTAATATTCCTGTACACACATGAGTATAATAGGATGTGAATATGATGTGAATACCTTGTAAGTATGCTTATTGTTATAGGTTATATAAATAGAAAGACATTATGTAGTGGAAGAGTGCAGGATGTACTTGCTCTAATTTTATTTTTTACCAAAAAGTATTTGTAGTAATACGCTGGAATACGTATTATATCTTTACTAACCCAGAAGTGCCTAAAAGTATTTGGATAAAATTTTAGTGCAAGGCCTCCAAATCAGTTTAGCAGCAGGGAATCAGACGTCTGCTGAAGGGTTTCTGTTCTTAAATGGAGCTGTAATGTTATCCTGACCTCTACATTTATTTGATATTTTCATTAATCAGTGGATCATGTTTTACTGTATTTAAGAAGTCAAGACACTCGTGTTTTATCCTATTTTTTTTTTTTTACTGTGTAATAAAAGTTTCTTCTTATTTAAACAGTGTTAAATGTATTTTTCTCCATATCTTACAGTTCCAGGAGCTGTTCCAGTTATTGATTCCTATTTCAAAGGTGGCAAGGCTGCTGTTTGCCAGCAGTTGCATCAAACTAAGTTCAACAACTGACGCAACTGTCAGAACAAATGCTTGGAAGATGAAACATTAATTATCGATCTGCACGACAATTAGTGAAACAGCTTCATCACTGGAGTTGATTGTCTGTGAAATAGCTACACCGTGCATTAGCTGCCTCCTGTCTCTGTTTTTTTCCTACCTCATCATTTTTGAATTTTTGCTCTTCGCTTCTGTTCCTCACTTCTTGCTAGCGACAAGCGCTTCTGTCGATATATATTTTTAGCTATCCTCAACAGGCTTTACCTTTTTCCAGGTAGCCATTTGTAAATAACGTGCTCTTAACACTAGAACCGCCGAGGGGGTCATTTTTCCAAAGGCAAAGAGTCGCTCCTTGAACAAATTAAGTTGTTCATTTTTGTAATTATAAGTAAAAATTTCAATTTTAGGGGTTTATTAATTTTTTACAAATGACTGAAATATTTTCTTAAATAAAAAATCTAAATAATTAAATTATTGTAGGAGGAGAACATGATGGCAAAGTGAAAAAAGGATTTTTGGTAATGGGCGGTACTGGTTACGTTAAAATGAAGAAGCTATAAAAAGCAGAGCGCTCACTGTGAAACAGATTGAAACAGCTCGTTGCCAACATTTTAAAACCTCACAGCTGGCTACAACAAAATAACACATTTTAATAAATTTACTATTGGCAAAGTGCAACACTGCCGGTACATCTGTGCCGGACCTGCAACTCTCTCTCATCCACAATCCACACTGCTCCACCTCGGTCCGCAGCCCTCCACAGCTCCGCTGCTCAGGCCAAACACCCGTCTGATTCGGCTGCTCTGCCCTGGATTTCACTTTATTTGCTCAGATTAGTACTCCACACTCTGGACTCTCTGCTTATCTGCTTAGTTCAGCTACGGTTCTCTGCTGCTCTGCACAGCCAGCAGCCCGCCCCGTTCTCCACGCGTTCCATCACATTCCTTCTCCCTCACTCGGACCTGCTTTTGCCCGGCTCAACAGCCCATCTGCGACCAGCTCAATCCTGCAATAATTATTCATCTTTCATCTAATGACGATCCCCTATTGTAGCTACAATCACATCTAGCTTGCTCTGGCTCATATTATAGCAGCCTTCGTATCACAATGCGCGTAAACAAGGCAACCCAGAATGCCATGATTGTTTTACATTAATTTCTGTGGGATCAAAACGACATACTCAAGGAGTTTTAGGTATAAAATTCCCTATATGATGAATAAGCCCATTTTGGGGAAAGTCATGACATATGAGATGATGTTTTATTTTAACAGTTACATCATTTTTAAAATGCTAAGAGGGTCAAAATGACCTCCTTGGGGCAGTTTTGGTTTTAATGGCTTCTGCTGTAATCTTGTGGAACAAACTGGTATTACACAAATACGTTCAAGAGTTCAGGTATCTCAGGATCTTGTTCATGAATGATGGCGGGGGGGTTGAGAATGAGCTGACTGATGCGGCGTCTGCAGTAATGGAGACGTTGTACCGCACTGTTGTGGCGAAGTGAGAGTTGAGCCAGAAGCCAAAGCTTTGGATTTACTAGTTGATCGTTCCAGCCCTCGCCGATGGTCACGAGCTCTGGGTAGTGACTGAAAGAACACGATCATGTGCACAAATGGCCAGAATTAACTTCCTCTGTCGGCTGTTAGAGACAAGGTGAGATGTTCAGAGAGGGTCTGTGTCCAGAGGACTCAGCTAAGGTGGTTTGGGCCTCTGATTAGGATGCCTTCAAAACTCCTCCAGTACGCACACATGTTAGGAGACCCTGGGGCAGACCCAGAGCCTCAGGAGTCCCCCATGAGGAATTGAAAATAATGCTGGGAAAAGGACGCCTGGAATTCCCTGTTTATCCCGCTGCCGGCTTCAGATAAGGAGAAGCTTATGGTCGAGGAGCTTACTGTCAATAACCTGTCGATCAGCTGCAGCACTGCTGACATTAAATTCTTCTATAGGTTTCCAGCTCTTATTAAAATGAGCAATAATTTCCAAAATAGCCACCAGTATACACAGTTCAGCAACTGAGACCTAAATAACTCATTCTAAAAATATGCTTGATATTTCTGGTGGGAAGTTGACTGCATTTGAGGTCAGTTCCATTGCACAGTGGCATTTACGCAGTAAGTACAGGATGCTACTGGTAAAACAACAAAGTAGTTTGTTAGTTGGTTGGTGAAGTAGTACTAGTTCCAGCAAGTACTAACAGTAGCGTGACTGTGATCTGCTGGGCTGATGCTTGTTGACCTCTGACTTCCCCGTGGAGAAGAAAGGTAGGATAATTGCTCTCTGCGGAGACCATTACAGTGTTGTATCATCCCTCTGCTAAAACCCATAAAGTTACCAGTGGACATTTGCTGATTGGTCACTTTTCCCTCTCAAGACTTGTAGAATCTTCTCCTGTCAAGAGCAACGTGTCACTGATTTTCTTTCCCCACTCTCTGCATGTATTTGTGTCGGCTGTGACATCCCAGGGTCATTTTAATCCCGCGCAGATTGGAATGTAGAGTTTTGTGCAATTTTCAGCCTGCACACCTAGCATCTGTATCACAACGGCCATAAAAACCAGTGGCGGGGCAGATGGATTAGATTAGATGATTGACGATTCCTGTGGGGAAATTAGATTGTCTGCTGCTGCAATAGTAATAGGATTCAGCAGGGGAAGAAGACAAACAGAATATAGGCACACATTCAGAATAGGAAATAAGCAGTGGAAGGAAGAATCAGAGCATTTAAGCACAGTTTGGTGCCAAGAAAAAAAAAAAGTGCATCTGGCATTGTGCTGAGGCCATTTGCAGAATTTTGCTGGTTGTGTAGGTGATAGTGTGTGTTACTTTTATGTGGTTGCATCCCAGGATTACCGCTGTCCAAAAAAGATGACTAAGATTACCGGTATGCTTGAGCAACCTCAAGCATCCTATCATACCTGCTTCTATTCCTGTCCGGAGAGAGTTTATGAATCCATCTCCTTGCAACTGCTCCCCAGTGCTTTGGTTATGTAACATCCACAAATTTTCCATTCCCTCACGGCGCCATTTTTATCCCATTTCATAGGTTCCTCAGTCGTGACGAGGTGGCTGAGGCCTCCCTGAGCAAGGCCCGGGAGGAGGGAGGCAGCGTCCGACTGGTCACAAAGGAAAACTTCTTCACGAAGAGGAAGCCCGGCTCTTCGCTAACATCACCTGCTACAAAGAGGTTGGTTAAAGGGACAAACGTGGACATAAAGGTGAAGCTGTCTTTAAGAAGGATGCTGGTAATACAAAGCTAAAATTCAAATCCAGTTCTAGCTGGCTGTTTCTTCTATCAGCCATGCAAACAGTATTTTGATCGTTCATAGATCCGTTCTTGTTTGTAATATTTAAAGATGAAACTTCAAGGTCTGCACATAAAGGTGGTTTGTCTCCACATGGTTTCCTCTTCAGGATTCAGAGTATTTTCATTTTCTTTCCCTCAGCTGTCTCCATGGAGATCTGTATGTGCCTTGTGGGAGAGGCACAAAGGCCCACTGAGTGTGTTAGTACAGTAAATATAGACCATAATACGATCTACTGGGTGAGCTGCATCGGCCAGCTCACCCCAGGAGGCAGTATCTCTATGGAAACCTGCAGCAAACACACACAAGCTCTCACACGTGTACACACATATACACAGCTACTGGTGTTACATACAAAATGTCTGTGATAATCTATAAAGTGCCTTAAAGGCTCTATTCAGGATTTGTGCTTTTATACAACAGCTTTTTTTACTGCATGAGGTCTACAGCAGTGTCTGAAAGTATAAAGAAGTATTTGGCAGAAGGTAACATTTTTGTGTAGGTAAACGCACTAAAAGGCAGAATGGTAACAAAATTAAATGGTCGTTTTAAAAAGCCTGCATCTAATCCAACATAGGGTGGGAGGGAGGAGGAGGTTTGATATTAGACAGAGAGTCGAGATAAAGCCTGGACAGATCATCCATGAGAAACAACATGTAAAGATATTTTTATAAAGTAACACGATTGATATCCGTTATTATTACACAACTGTTATCTATTTAAGCATTTAAGTAAAATTTTTACAAAACAAGTACTTCCTGCTGCTCATATGACTTAATTTGCTGACAGTTGAACTGTGACTAGGGGGTGATTAGCTTATCACTTTTCATACTAGAGTTTATATATATATATATATATACAAAATATAATTTTTTTTATTTTTTTTTTTTTTTGCATTAATCATCCAGTTGCAACTAATTCCACCCTCAGCCTCTGGGTGACCACTTTTGATTGCAAGGCAATTGCACAAGTTGCCTGGTGGGCAGCAACCTCCGAGCAGTCTATTAAATTACAGTCAATATCAGAAATATTGGTGAAGGTTTCCAAATCATGGGTCTCTAATTTATAAACACAGAGATTGCCAACATATTGCAGTCAGTCAGTCAGTCAGCACCAATAAGCACAACTTGTCTATGATGCCTCTCTTGGCAATAGGTGACTCGACTCAGCTGATTGCCAGCTTTGTAGACTGATTATATTTCTATGTAAAATTTCTATAGGCTTTAGGTCAGGTGAGCGGGGGGCTGGGGGCTACACGAGGCCAGGCATTGTCGTGCACCAGGAGGAACCAGGACCCACTGCTCCAGTGTAGGTTCTGACAGTGGGTCCAAGGATTTCATCCTGATACCTAAATGCAGTCAGGGTGCCGTTGCCTAGCCTGTAGAGGTCTGTGTGTCCCTCCATGGATATGCCTCCCCAGAGCATCACTGACCCACCACCAAACTGATCATGCTGAACAATCTTACAGGCAGCAAAATATTCTCCACGGCTTCTCCAGACCCTTTCACATCTGTCACATGTGCTCAGAGTGAACCTGCTCTTATCTGTGAAAAGCACAGGGTGCCAGTAGTGGACCTGCCAATTCTGGTATTCTATGGTAAATGCCAATCAGGCTCCACGGTGCTGGGCGGTGAGCACAGGGCCTACTAGAGGGGTTCGGATCCTCAGGCCACCCGCATGAAGTCTGTTTCTGATTATCTGGTCAGAGACATTCACGTCAGTGGCTGCTGGAGGTCATTTTGTAGCTCTGGCAGTGCTCATCCTGTTCCTCCTTGCACAAAAGAGCAGATACTGGTCCTGCTGATGGGTTAAGGACCTTCTACAGCCCTGTCCAGCTCTCCTAGAGTAACTGACTGTCTCCTGGAATCTCCTCCATGCTCTTGAAACTGTGCTGGGAGTCACAGCAAAACTTACGATACATATAGGAAATTTTCAATAGGGTTGAGGTCGGGGCTTTGGGTAGGCCATTTCAGAAGCTTAATGGAGCCATTTTTAAACAACTGCACATTCCATCATCAACAATTGTACATAAGTACAAGTTATTCAGATGTGTCACCACTTTGCCTAAGAAGACCCAAACTGTCACCCTCAGATGAGTGGAAATTATGTAGGATATTCAGGAACCACCAAGGCTCAAGCCTGGAACTGGAAACTGCTGGAACACCAGCGTCACAGTCCACAGAGGAGAGTTTTATATAGCCACGGACTGGGCGGGTGCTGACCAAGAAAGAACCATATTGAAAATTTTTGGACTATGCTTAAAAGTCATGTTCATGCCAGGAAACCACCCAGTTTAAATCAACTCTTACCAATTCTGCCAAGAAGAGCACTCAAATATCCAAAATGAATTTACACTTGTGCACCCAATTCTTGTTATGTATGCTGTACAGTCATTCCACCATGGAAAAAGAACAGTTCAAAGAAATCATTAAAAGCCCAAAATTACCACATTCATGCCCATGATGTCTGTAAACTTGTGACAACAACTGTACGCTGACTCCATAATTACAATTTTATTTGATCCACACTATTAAAGCTGGCTTATTATCACACACAGAAACACAGCAACCTTTTTTTTTTTTCCACAGAATTAACGCTAAACTGGAAATTTATGAAAAATAGATTCAGTGTTGCTTCTATTATGAGGCTTAGACTTTCCAGAGTTTTGGTTTTACCAATAGTGTTTGTAATACACTCTTCTTTTTCTCCAATTTTTTTTAGTCATTTAAAAAGAAATGAGAAATTCTAATAACATAAAAATAGACGTATCCTTGGTTTCAGTTGCTGGTCTGCCACCTATCTGTGGCCATACGGTAAAACAGAAACCCTGCCATGCAGCATGTGTCACTGGTGTTTATTTTTAATCGTAATAATTTTTGTTTCACTATCCGCAGAAAGCGACATACTCAAATGTAGAAAATAATCTGCTTCCAGATCAACTGCGAGCAAGCGCTCGGTCGATTGACAGCTGGACTTACCGGTGTCAGATCTCCTTTGTGCCTTTGGTTTCCTTTGGTATAGCGCATCAGAGATGAGCCGAGGTGGTAAACATTAGCAGGCTGCGTGCCGTTTGCTGAAGGCATGTTGTGTGATTTCTGGAGTTTGAAGTATGAGTTTTCAGAGAGTTACCTCATGCTGTATTGTAGAGCTGCCAACATGCATAATTTAAATTACTTTGAAACAACATGTGAGGTATTCTATTAATTTTTACGTCTTGCTATAAATCTGCATTATTTGATATATTTTTTGCATTTTTTTTTTGGTTAATGCACTGATCATTTACAGTTTCTAGAGACTGTATTTCTGGCTTTCCCAAAGCTCTGTGTTTTCACCATTCTCAGTTTAGGAAGTCTATTTGCGTCTCTCTTTCATCGACTAGACTTTGCTGGCACGGCATTTGTCTCGTGGTACTTCCAGTTTTTGGTATCTTCTCAACTTTGAAACAGCAAGGTTCCCTTTTTAGGAGGTTTTCTTCTGTATTTCAATGATTAAATTTCCCTCTGTAGTGCTCTGGCTCTCTGGCTCTTTGTTCCTCTCGCTGTCTCTCTGAATTGTAAACCATGGGGAAAGAGAATTTAGTCCATCTGTCCCCTTCAATGTGGCTCTAGCACCCTGCTGGGACTACATGGCAAATGCCCAGATTAGCTGTCTTCTGCCAGACGGACATGCACGCAGATACACATACTAAAAATGTTCTGCAGATAGATCGCAATATTATATATAAATATACATTTCAAAACAACAGAAAAAACAGATTTATTTCTGTTGGAGGAATATTTACATTTGCAAATACGTGTGCAGTTTGCAGAAGGAAATGAGCTTTATTAGAGAGTATTGTCATTAACATGGGTTGAGGTAACCTTGACGTCCGTGTACGGGGCTAAAAAATCTGCAGGTGCCATGGTGTCTGAATAACAGACAACAAAATCTGTATAATTTTACTGACATTAGTAGCATTGTTAGAAAACACTGAATAGAGTTCTGATCACCCCATTTCTTCTCATTACATTTAAGTAAATTTGCTCAATAGCTTCAGTACTGTGCAAAAGTCTTGAGTCACCCCTCATTTCTTCATCGGAACTTAGACAACATTTCTTCAGGCATGTTCTCCAGGCTTCTTGAAGGACCCTCCTGAGTAGCTCTTTGGAGGACAGTCAATCCAGAAATGTAAAATTTGGATTCATCTATCCACCCTTCCACTGAAATCATTTGAACTGAACGTTCAGATTCATCTGTCAGGTCTTTGCTGGACTTTTCCCTATTTCTTAAGGACATGATTAGAAAATGTTCATGTGCTGTAGATTTTTTTTTTTAAAGGTCTGGCACTTCTTGTGTCCCCCAGTTGTCCAGGATACTCAATTTTTTTTTTTTTTTTTTTAAGGACTCACTGCACACCAAGCTGGAGCCTATCCCAGCTATCGTAGGCCGAGAGGCAGGGTACATCCTGTACAGGTCGCCAGCCTGTCGCAGAACAGGGACAGGGAATTATTTTCATGAATAATTAATTAATTTTGTTAAGGTTTAAAGTTGGGGTGCGGCCACCAACTGTCTGCTAGGCCTCTCCTTACCTGCTGCGTGCCTCATGTCTCTTGCAGTTTGAGTTTGTCGCCTGAGCCTGAGTCCTCTTCCTGTTAAAAATGAAAGTGAAATCTCTTTTTCCCCCACTGTCACCAAGTGCTTGCTCATCATCAGGGACTCATCAGATCAGATCATTGGGCCATATGTTAAAGCACCTTGAGATGACTGTTCTTACTCACAATATTGATAAACTGAACTGAAAGGCTTTGAATTGTTTTCATAAGCTAAGTGCAGTAGCACTTCTACTGATGACTAAACCAATCTTTATGCATAAAATGAGTGCTCTCTGCTTTAAAAATATGCTTTAATGTTGCAGAAATATATATAAATAACAAGAAGGTGCTTCAGCTCCTAATTACACTTGGACTGCCTGAAGAGCTTCACCTCAAACTTTTTTCCTTTTTTTTTTTTTATTTTTTTAAAAAACCTTTATTTTACCAGGTAAAAGGTTCTCATTTACAAACATGACCTGGCCAAGAGGCCCCAGTACGATCAGGTCCACTTCTACTTTAATATCACATCTGACATGCAGACAAATCAGCTTTTGAGAATTTACGCTATTATTTCTTGTTTTTCGAGCAATGATGTCTTTTTAGTCTCTACCGTCAGTGAGCGGACGCTTCTCTACTCTCGACTACATTTGATGGATTTCTTGTGTCTCACACAGTGGGCAGGACGGTCAGTCCTGTAGGACAGTGGATGCACAGCCATCAGAGTGCAGCTACCTGCAGGCTGTGGACAGTCAGGGTGTCCCCCTGTGTCTCTCCTGCCACCAGCCCTGCTCAACCACCGGTGGAGCGTGGGATACTCGATTCTGCAGCCACAGGTATAGCAACACTAACTGCATACAGTTAGGGGTAAACTAAGGGCTACACAGGACAGTTCCAGGTTGTAATAAGTTAAGAATTTCTCAAAAAGTTATAGAGCAGATTTGTAGATAAATATAGATCTCGGTGCACCAGATGTGTGAGGTTTACTGCAACAGGACTGTCTTTGATTTGATGTCAGCCAAACAAAAACATATTAAATCAACTTTCAGACAGTTTTGTGTGTGTGTGTGTGTGTGTGTGTGTGTGTGTGTGTGTGTGTGTGTGTTTTTTCCCTGTTCTCATTGTCCTCTGTGCAAAAGCCCACCCATCTGGCACCAAAAAATTCAATTATATTCAGAGCTTTAAGAGTTTGTGTGCAAAACAAACTCAGAAACACAGCAGTACAATGATGGCTTCACCCTGTTGTTTACATTCTCTGTAGAAAGAATACTGTGTGCATAAAACCAAAATAGATTCTACTTCAACTCTTGCATTTATATTTTCCAAATCCTTTCCAGTTAAAATTTGGTCTTTAAGACTTGATATATACATTTAAAAATAAAGTTTTTTCATGGGAAGTCTGGGTCCAGTTTAGTCTCTTCAGGGAGATGCTGCACTGCTTCCTGTTCACACACGTGGTCAGTCTTGATTCCAATAAGTGGTTTTGAATGAGAATAAAAACATCAGAGAACAGAATCATAATCATAATAGAAAGAAGTTATTTGCTATGCACTTTCACCCACAGGTGTCAGGAGGAGTTCCAGTTGCGCTCCAGCCAGACGTACATGCGGTCCCAAGTGTTGGAGGCCGAGCACGGCATCTGTCAGCACTGTGGCCTCCACGCCCACGATCTGTTCATTAAGGTCCGTGATGCCCCACCCTCCCAGCGAAAGGAGATGCTGGAGAACACTTGGCTCACCCAGCTGTCACTCAAACAGGTGGGACACCAGAGCAGAGGAGGCTC
The DNA here is from genome assembly GCF_007364275.1 of Archocentrus centrarchus. Classification (NCBI taxonomy): domain Eukaryota; kingdom Metazoa; phylum Chordata; class Actinopteri; order Cichliformes; family Cichlidae; genus Archocentrus; species Archocentrus centrarchus. Next base: position 25,729,451 of record NC_044347.1, on the reverse strand, counting down.
ATGTTTTGAATTTTTCTATTTCATGAAAAAATCTCAGCTCATTTGAAATTTGATGGCAGCAGCATGTCTCCAAAGTTGGGACGGGGGCATCAAAAGGCTGGAAGAGTGAAGCTGTACTAAAAAGAAGCTGGAGGAACATTTTGAAACTAAGTAGGTTAACTGGCTACAGGTCAGCAGCATGATCGGGTATAAAAAAAAGAGCATCTTAAGGAGGTAGAGTTTCAGAGAAGTGAAGATGGGCAGAGGTTCACCAGTCTGCAAAAGTAAAAAGTCCAGATTGTGGAACAATTTAGGAATAATGTTTTATTAATGGAATGAGAGAAAATGGAAAACTGTCCTGTGGTCATTTCAAAGACCTGCATCTCTGACAGTATGGAGGTATATTAGGACCTATGGAAGTGGTGTCTTCCACATCTGGAAAATAACATCAATCTTAAGGTATATACAGGTTATAGGGCAACATGCTGCCATGCGGACAAAGTCTTTTTCAGGGAAGGTCTTGCATATGTCAGCAAGACTGTGTTAAACTGCATTCTGCCTACTATTACAACAGCATGGCTTTGTAGTAGATGAGTCCAGGTGCTGAACTGAACTGATCTCAGAGCAGTGAAAGCAGAGCCAGCTGTAGTCTATCAGGCTTCCATCAGAGACCACAGGTTCATCCACAATGTGCATGCGCACAGCCAGAAAAGGCTGCTGGCCTCTCCACTTACAGTAGCTGGATCAGACCACGTGGGCCAGCCTTCACTCCTCTAAGCCTTGACCCATTTTTATTCCTTGGCTTTCAACCTGGACTGAGAGCTATAGTATTTATGCTGTTGTATAATCTCTTGTAATTTTGGGATTCCTTGGCTATATTTATTGATGTGTGTTTGCATGTGTGTGTTTGGTGTCTTTCTTATTTTACTGTGTAACCCTTTGTTTCATTTCCAGCACTTTGGCCATCTTTGTTGTTTTAAATGTGTTTTATAAATACATTTGGATTGGACTGGACCATGCCTTAACTTCAAGCGATATTCCAGAATAATTGTTTCCATTTTTCATACTTGCCATCTGTCTCCTGCACAACTGTTAAACTGATACCCTCATAAATTACATAACTCACATAATAATTAGATAATATCACGAGTTCTCAAAGTTTTGATTGGTGAATGTAAGCCTTAAATGACAGAAAGCTGCGCAGAAAAAAAAGCAAACACTAGCGTTTACAATGTGCCTGATCAGAGGATGGTGCCGCGTATTAGCAGCTGTAATGTTTGTGTCTGTTTAGTTTCTTTGAAACATCAGTGACATCGCTGTTACATATAGCTGCTGCTGCAAAAAAATGTATCATTTACCCCGATTACCTCATACTTTGAGGTAATCGGGGTGATCTGTGATCACTCCGAACAAGCTCACAGCCCACTGAAGCAAACCAAACTCAGACCCCTTCTTAGTGTACTGGAGTTCAGTTTGCAGTTCCATCAGCCAGTGTACTGTTAAGATTAGGTGCTACAGGTTTGCATTATTTTTTGCCGTTGAATTACAGGTCTCTTAGGCTGCTGTTTACACATTACATTCTACTGCATTTGCTTGCTGAGACAAACAAATAGATGTAAATATGGAGGTGGTTGTGGCCCGCTGTTGTTCATGTGCATAATCACAGAGACTACTATGACCTGGATGACTGAGAACCTACACAGACATTGAGGCCTGTTATTTTTACTCTCATATTATGCATGAGGCCTTAGTCTCACCTAGGCACACATTTTGGTTCACATGACGCTGTATCTTTGGACTGTGGGAGGAAACCAGAGTACCCAGAGAAAACCCATGCAGACACGGGGAGGAATTTTAATTTTGAAATGGTAACTGTGTTACACCAGGTTCCCATGGAGACAGGCACCTGCATGTGGTCATGAGTGAATCTTGAAATAGTGAAATATGGCTGATAATGTCAGATTTTTTTCTCAATTAGTAGACTGATAACAGGGTTCATGCGCCTTTTCCAGGATCAAATTCAAGGTCCATTTTCAAGATTTGCCAGCATATTAACACTGTGACACATTTTTATACAAATACATACATACTCAAAATAATTTCACATTTTTTTAATCACATTAAAAAGATGGTATTATGCCATAAGTCACTTGACAGGTAACAGTAACTACTGATAGTTAATTCTGGAAACTTTATTCTCCAGATTGTTTAAAACATCTCATCACATTAGGCTCCGCCCAAACGGTCAAAGGTCGGTTTCTTCCTGGGTGTAGAATTCATAGACACAGTGAAGCCCAAAATTATTTGTTTGACTTAAAGTTATTGTTATTCAACGAGCATTTTTTTTTTTTTTTTGTTGACCGGAAATGACACCAGCATCTCCCAGAAGATACTAAAGCGAAGTACAAGAGGCATCATTGTTGGGAAAAAAGTTTCCCGGCTTTTATTTACATTTGAAGAAAAAGTAGCATGTCCAAAATTATTCATACTCTTTCAGATTGGAGGGTCTCCTTGTCATCACCCTGATCAATACAAGATAAATTTACACAAAATAAAAAGTGAATGAATCTCAGTAAACTGCTCATCATAGGACAGCAGACTCTGCATCTCTTTGAAAAATTACCTGTTTTTGCCCTTAAAACCAGGAGCAACCTGAAAGTTTGGACAAACAAAATGCCATGCAGGCGTATACATACTGGTTTAGCACATTATAATTTTAGTTTTGCACGATTAGCTTGCCAACATTAGCACTAAACCTATATTATGTGAGGGAATTTTTTTGGAGGTGGTTAGATGTTTCAGGGTCTAATGATTTGATTCACATGAGGTTGCTGTCATTTAAAATCTTTAACATCATTAGACAAAATGCACACATTAACAGAAATGAGTCTTTACTTGTGAGCCAAAAAAACTGACAAAGAAAACAATTTTTTTTTTTGTTTTTGTTTATGTAAGTGCAAAAATAAAAGCACCCTGGACGCCCCATCCCACCCACCTACACACATATCCATCCACTCACACACATGCACGCACGCACACACGCAGGTTGATCTGCACTCCAAGAGGCCAGCTCCCAGTAAATGGATTGCTGGGCCCATTGATTTTTTTTTTTTTTTCTTTTCCCAGTGCCAGGCCTCGACCAGTAAGCCTATTTGATTTGGTTGGCTGTTATCCTGCAAAGCTAGCCCCCCCACCACAAACACACACACACACACTCACCCCTTCTCTTCCCAGTGCCGGCGGCAGAAGCATCAGCGCCGATCGATGCACCAAGCTTTAGAGGAAACAAACTCAGCCGCATGATAAGACACCAGTGGTGGAGAAGCCTTGAGATTATAGGCTCATTCTTTGGTTCATACTGGGGGGTGTTGGTGTGTGCGTGCGTGTGTGTGTGTGTCTGTGTGCGCGTGAATGAGTATATGTGCCTATGTTTGTACCTTGGGCTCTCTTTTTGGAGTGTATGTGTATAACAGAATTTAGGTGTGCCTGCAATGGTATTTTGATGTGCGTGTGGATTTTCAGGATGTGTTCAGGCCTTTGGGTGCCCGTGAGAGGAGTTTCAGTATGCGTGTAAGTGTGCAGTAGTGAGTTAAGGTGCACCAAAGTGCATGATTTTGGCACAAAAGCAGGTTCAATTGAGTGAAATGTGTGAGAGCTTGTGTGAGTGTGTGTGTGTGTGTAAGAGAGAGATTTGAACTCTGCCCCTGTGAGCAGGCCTGTTCTTTAAATCTGTTGGGATCAATTCCAGCTCCCTGCCTTAATGTCGGCAGAGTAGTTCTCAAAGTAAGAAAATAGATTTCTGGCCCTGAACTCTTCCCACCAGGATTCTCTCTCTTTCTAGTTCTCTCTATCATCTTCAGCTCTTCCACTCGCTCGCTTTCTGTTCTCTTTTTGTCTCTATTCTGTCTTATCCTTCTTCTCATTCTCTATTTCTGTCTTCTCCACCTTCTTTTCCCTTTATATTTTCTTAATAAAAGAAATTTCAGATGCACTTCAGCAGTGCCTGCAAGCAACGACATATTGGTTCCGTTTCTGGGTCAGTGTTTGTGTTCTGCTCCACTGGACCTCAGTAGATTTTTACTGTAAAGACACAAAGAAACAATCTCATTAGCTTTCACTTATTTCTGTTACATCTCAGAACTCAAACATAATACTTGTTTTTTGCCCCTCAAATAATATAATATATATATACTCATATATATATATATATATATATATATATATATATATATATATATATATATATATATATATATATATATATATATATATATATATATATACAGGATATTAGTCCAAAGGTATTCACTAGTGAAATAGACAACTCTTTTGAGTTTATGTAGTATAACTCAGTGCCAAACAAGATTAAATGGCACCCACTTGCTACTCAGAATGGGAAGCCCCTTCACTATGCACAATTTCAAGTCTTTATTTAATTTAAACGGGTTAGTCATGTAACCAGGACATCAGTTACACAGTAGCTCTTCCGGTTCACGATCCATCGCAGTTCAAAGGTTATTGTCATGTGAGAAGTTCAGAAGAGAGAGATAAGTTTTCTTGTCACTGGTTGGCTTTATTGCACAAACTAATGAGAATCAAAATCCTTGGAGACAAATGTGACCTCAACCTTTAGCACAGTTTGAGTGAAGCCCCATTAGGTGATCATTGAGTGCAAGTTTCACTGTCAGTGTGTCTCAGTTGCATTGAGTTTGGACTTTGTTGCTACACAGTTTCAGAGAAAAACATGCTGTATGAGAACTGTACAGTATACACTCTAGCATGGGTAACATCAGCCTCTAATATAGAGGGTTTACAATAGCATGTTAGCATGGTAATATTAGCACAATACTGGTGTCTTACTGTATAGTATGTAGTGAAAACCAACCACTCTGTAGTAGCAACAGGATTTCAACTATATATATTTTTTTATTGCGCCTTTGTTTCTAGTACTTCTGATAAAATAGCTGCTACCATGTCGACTATCCCCTAAACAATTTAAGCATATTTTTAAAAAAGCAATTAAAACTGTAGCTCACATACTCAGGATATTATCAACAGGAAATTTTTGCCATGTCCAAATGTGGTGTTTTAAATGCCACTAATAAACTTACCCATTATGTAAGTTTTCCTTGTGTGATGAAAACTCTCCTACTCCTCTAAATCTACTGGAAGAACCTTCCTGCAAATGTAATTAGCCAGGAAAAATAAAAAAAAGTCACAGAAAGTTGAGGCATTTAGGAGTATGCACCTTACTGTAGCATGATACTCCCAGCGGTATTTTTAACCTAATTTCTGTCAGGCAGACTTGCGAGTTCTCCCTGATTAAGTTTCCCTCCAGCTGCCCATTATGTAGGCCACAAACATTTTGGTGATTTATATGGCTGTACCTGAGGCAGCAAATGGTGATGGATAGCAGGGGGTCAAAGTTCGCTGTCATCAATTCGGCACAAATATTGTTTTCATCAGCTGGTCTTATCCTTACTATCACACAGGCTTACATTAATCTCAGCATAATCAACTTCCATCTGAGGCCTTTTCCTGCAGTTTGCTTTCATTATTTTCTGGATTTTTCCAGTTATGTGCTTTGCTGTGATGTGTTTCTTTTTTTTTTTTTTTTTTTTTGCTTGAGACTGTTTTTTTTATCTTCTTTTATTGTGAGGCGCATTGCAAGAAATGTCCCCCGCGGTGCAGAGATTTGTTTAATATGAATGATTTGTGTGTGCCTGTGTGTGCTGTAAAGTAACAATTTAGGTCACTGTAGTACCCAGAGAAAGAGCTGAGCTTTACTAAAGACATCACATCAGCGCAAAGAATTAACTTTAGCATAGATGGATGGTTTGGGAGGGGAGCGCAATCAAAGGTTGTTTTTAGGCAATTTAGAGCAATATGAGAGAACATCCGAGGGCAGCCAGTGTGCTGAGACGCTCACCGTTGCATTCTGGGTGTGCTTCCAGCTGAACGAGATGATACGAGCGCCGGTCGAAGGGGATTTCTGGCAGGTCGACCATATCCGTCCAGTCTACGGCGGAGGAGGCCAGTGCTCTCTGGACAACCTGCAGACGCTCTGCACAGTCTGCCACAAAGCCGTATGTGCACACTCCGCATCGCAGCACCCATAACAACCACAGCACCAGCTTTTAAAGCCAAAGGGCTTAGGGGGCAAAAGCAATTTGTCTAACATTTAAGGTGCACGGTGGATGGACCTTTCCTTTATCCCTGTATAAAGAGAAAGTGCCATTACTCATGTTGAGGATCACATGTAGTGGCAGTAATGTGATACATGGTCAAACACATTGATCAAAAGTCATATTATCCCTCACAAAGCTATATACTGCCTATAATAACATCACATGATGTGGCTGTATGACATTTTGATGTATAGTGTGTGTTGGAAAATGCTATATATCTGCCTCTTCCTTTGTGCACGCCTTCAATATTTCATATTTACAGTCAGTCGCTTCTTAAAAGCAGATCTGATTTGAGGAGAAACTTTTCAAAATAAGACACAGTTTTCACTGTAAGCTGAAATGTGTTTCGTTTTCACACCAGAAAACATTTATTTATTTATTTTTTTTTTTTGGTCAGACTGGGTGTCAGCTTGGAACGGAAAACACTTCATGTGTTGACGTATGTAAACTGAAGCTGTGACTTCTGATAAGGGGATGCTCTCACTCAGACACTTTAATCTAGAGATGCTCGATATATCGATCTGACTTTTTTTTCCTTTCTTTTTTTTTTTTTTTTTTTTTTTTTTTTTTGGTGCTCACTGCAGATGTAACCTCTTACATCATGTTCCATTTTTCTCCACAGAGGACAGCTCAGCAAGCCAAAGAATGGAGCCAGAGGAGGAAGAGTGCTGCAGCTTCCAAGGTTGCTACAGACATCAGCAGGTTCTTCATCAGGAAGTAACACAAATGAAAGGGGACCTGTTATACTTCCATTAGGGATGAAGCGATCCAATACTTGGATTAGATATGCTGAAACTAAAAACTAGATCAGGTATCGGTGACAGTGGGCTTATCTGTTCTATTCAGGTCTCTTGTGTTTTGTGTTTACTACCCCACACGTCAGCAGCAATGCACTAGATTTTAGCAGGAAAGCTAACAGCAAAGGGTCAGCAGTTTGGAAGTATTTCATGCCTCCAACGCCACTTTGTCTTTATAGAGTACCAGTCAAAAGAAAGGGTGAGTGTGTTCAAACCTTTGACTGGTACTGTATGTTTGCAATAATTTGTACTTTAATTGTTAACTGTGGTCAAGTGAGTTGACATGACTGAAAAGCTTCTGCAACGATGGAAGCATTTGCTTCACGTAGAAGGAAAAGGAAGCAGAAACTATACAAATAAATTTGGTTAATTACATAAATACATTAGTTTGGTTTCTTTGTCTTTTATTAGTTTACTAATGCGTAAATTAATTTCTTGGATCTATTTACTTGAATCATTGTATTTTACCAATTTAGAAAAGCGTGGTTTAAGCTGAGCCTGATGTTGCCCCACAGGCCACAGAATGACTCCCCGTCTTCTCCTCGGAGTGAAAAATACACCTTATTAATTTAACACTGGCGCATGAGACCAGCAGATACCTAAAGCCAAGGTATCAGCGTCATATTATAAGAGGGAAAAGTTAGGTTGTATATATCCCTAGGTACAGTCATGGATGCTCATATTAAACATGACCTCAGCGAACACTTTCCTCAGTCACTCGAGCCCCTTTCAGAGACTTAGTCACTCATTTTGGGTCATATTGAAAGGGGGATTATCCAGGATAGGCTCACTGGCTAATGACTTGTGATCGATTAGTCGTTCCGCAGTCAGCTCGTCATGGTAATTCCATCTTTTATACTGTATATGGGGAGAAGGGAGCTAAAACCGCTTGTTTCAGACAGCAGGTGAGCCGAGGGGCCAAACCAATGGCCATTATAAATATAGATTATTTTCAACTGTGCGAAGCCCTGACCCCAAGAAAAAAACGGAGCTGGAAAAGAGCATAATTATTGCAGACTGCACATGTAAAGTTGTTTGTTCAGTCTGAGTAAAGATGCACTGTGTGAAGTATCAGCAGTGCCATTTGCCACGACAGATTAGGATACAAGGCCTTTAAAGATTCTGCCTAGCTTTCAGATGCTCTCATTGGTGTCCCACTGGACCCCATTACACTGGAAGATCTAGTAGTGGAAATTTACCTTCAAAAAAAAAAAAATATATACAGTGACGTCTGCATCAAATGCAAATTCAGCCAACTCCCCTCTCGTCCCCGAACCGTCACAAATGCGGTAGTTTTGATTTATGACGCCCCCCTTTTTTGCTCGAGGCTGAAATGGAGCAGGTTGTTTAGAAAGATGCTGCTATTTTAAGATTTTTGCAAAGTTGGTGAAAAGTAGCAGCTAAGAGATGAATTGGGAGCTTTGTGATTAACACTCTACAGCAGCAAACACACCCAGGTGTCCTCATTGGCGCCCTCAACAAGCGTCGCCTTGTAAATCTCTTTTTTTTTTTTTTTTTGTTGAAGGGTGGATGAACACTCTCAGGTGGAATAAAAACCTCTTTTCACTTTGTTTAGTTTCTTCTTCTCTTGCCCTGGCGCTTTAACCAGGTTGGACTGTAAATACACCGAGCCGCTGGTTGTTCTGACAACCTCGCAAATCGTTTCATCGCCTCAAGTCAGGAACATTATTGTCCATGTCCACGCATCTACCTCCTCTTCAGCTGTGCTTGATGATCTGAGCAGAGCTAAAGTCAGTCAGGAGGGCTATGTTTAGAGACAGAGAGCAGAGTTACTATGGAAACAAGGCTTTAGGTTCAGCCATGTTGGGAATATTGAATCTGTTCTTGTGAGAGTTATACAATGAGCTAGACAGACATCAGAAACTCCAATCAATATCAGCAGCCTCCTGTGAAAACGAGGACCTCGCATTCCTCCACAGCAGAGTTTTACCTCCCCTCTCTGCTCCGAGGCGCCGTCGTTGACGTGGCGGGTGTCGTCATGTCACGATTTGCCTGTCTGTCAACCGTGTCAAACGCCTAACTCAGCACATTCCGCCATCGCAGGAAAGTTTCAAATTTTTCTGACACCCCCCAACTTCTCTCAGCCTATCAGCTGAAGACGCGATTTAAACTTTCTCTGAGCCTATGTGGGTGCACGCGTGGGTGTATGTGTATTTCCCCTACGGCTGCTCCAGGTCTCCACTTAATAAGACCGTTGTTCCTCTCCTGTCCAAACCGACAAGCTTTGTGAGTAATGAACATCTCCCAGGCAGCCTTCCAACAACAGCAGGTTTCAGTGTCAGTCCCTGTCAGCAGCCAATGACTCTGATCCGCTGTTTTATTACACCCAAAAGGTGTGTGTGCGGCAGAGAGAAAGTGAGGGAACTAGTGAGAAAGTGTAGCTGAGTGTGTGTCTGTGCGCTGCTCACATTAAGCTTGTGTGTTTGGCAGAGGGAAAGTGTGTATTGGAAGGGAGAGGAAGTGGTGTGTGTGTGCTCGTCAGACGGAGCCATAATGAGGCAGCGCCCAGATGAAGATATCTCGTGTTCTTCCCAGAGGGGCTGCTGGGTAAAGAGCAGCGCTCTGCAGCCGCGTGACGCTGTTTGCGCTGGACGACCTATCAGCCCACAGAAAAACATTACCTCCACAGGTGATGACAGTAATAAAGATGGGCTGACGGAGTTTTGCATGTTTGCTGTCTTAACGCGCTCGTTCCACCCACTTTTTGAAGTCGGCATCACAGCGAAACCCAACTCACTTTTTTTTTTTTTCCTTTCCATCGAGCGAAATCAACATCCTTTCCACGGTGCCACTGCTGCGCAGACCTTTCTACAGGTTACATAGCAACAAACCATACAGTGAACGCCGCATGGATAAAATTAGCTGGACAAATGTCTGGCGGAAATAATCACATGTACTTAGAAAATCACAACATAGTGAGAGAGGAAGGATGAAGGGAAAAGAAAAACAGCACCATCTGACAGAAATATGAAGCACAGAGAAAAAGCTGTGAGCCTGTTGATGAATAAGAATCACTCACAGGTGGACCTTAATGATTTTCCTTATTTTATCTTACATACTCTTGCAATGCCATTTAAGCGTTTTTTCACTATCCACACAATCAGATCAGCACATCTGAAAGATCCAAAAGTTTAGGCTTCGGGGTCCTCTGAACACTTTTTTTCTGTCTTTTTTTTTTTTTCTACATTTTGATCTGTATGATGTCAGACAGAGAAGATATTTTTAATGTGGTCATGCCAGCCACACAGCTGTGCCTGTGAGCAATAAGAAGCCCCACCTGCTCTTCAAAACTTCTGTTTATGCAACCAACACATTTCAAAAGGTGCTAAACTTTTACTTGCGACGCAAACAGGCCAACTGCCGCTTAGCAAGTAGTTTGCAAGTGTTGGCAGATAAGTCGGCATCGTCCCTGCAAACAATAGCCTACGGCAACCTGCGAGCAAACAAAGCAATCGCAAGGAGGTTTTCAGTGCAGCACTTTATATCTCTTTGCAACCATTTTCATCTAGCAACTACCAGCAACCACATGCCAACCGGTCACAGAATACACACTTCTCCCTAGCAGCCAGCAGTTGCCAGGGGTTCACTGACTGGTCTCTAGGTCTGAGTGAATGGGGCTTTAGCAGTCACTGGAGAATGCACTTTTTCACTAGCAAGCGGTGGTTACCAGATGGTCATGGACTGGGGGGGAGGAGTAAAACAGCTTGTTGCTTCGGAACTGTGTGTCACACAAAGTTCAGTGTGTTTATCCAAAGCTAAATACATCGTTCCTTTATGCTGCCGACTCTGAAAGCCGAACATGTCTGGGGCGCCTTTAGCTTTCACTGTATTATATTGGATCTTTCAAAGTGTTGTTAAGAAATGACCTGAAAGGGATGATTAACGCTACAAGCTGATGTAACATGCTTTTATTGCCAAGCGCTGTTGAGGGCAACGCATTACCGTAATCACATTCCATGTGTCTGTAACATATTAGTGTCTTTATTCAGCCATCACATCACAGTTACTAATCATACCGATATATCAGCTATGTAAATATTTAATCTGCATGACTGGCAGACTGTACCTTTATGCAACCTGACCTACGTTAGTTCGGGAGATAACACACAAAGGGGAGAGCAGTCTGCAACTTTTAAGGACTGTTTTGAATTTGTTGTGCCCAGAGATGTTTTCAGGATTTTTTAAATTGGGTGGCACAGCAGGAACCAAGAACAAAGCATCAGGGGGGCACGGGAAAACAGAATGGTTGATCAGACATAAATACAGTGCAGAAAATTGATGTAGAAAACACTGGGGATACTTTTCAGCCTCATGCAGCCGGTGCCTTCGTACAGATGGTATTCATGAAAAGTGGGATTGCACAAGAGTTTAAAGATGTTTTATGTTTTTATGTGTGTCGAAACAAGTATTTAGCCCTTTAAGACTTCGTAATCCTGTTTAAGCAGCCTAAAATTACAAAGGTTTAATGCATTATATGTAATGGCCCTTTTTCAGAATCATAATCCTATTGGTTCATAATTCCTGATTAATTAATTTGTATATGACTTTAATGTGCAGCTGGAGATGATTTTAATTAATTCTATACAGCTGGGTAGCTTTATCTATACGAATGCAGTGTCATATGTTTTAAAATCTTCAAAATAATAACTAAAGCTTTAAAATAAATGGTGTGGAGTTTTTGGAGCAGAGCTGGCTTTTTACTCCTAATCACAACTGGATTCGTCTTTGTATGTGCAGAGGTTCAGGATGAGGGAAAGATTACGACATGTGTATTCATCCACTGCTGGAAATAGTCCCCAAGAAAAACAGCATTTATTCCTGTTCATGTAATCGTCTGAAGTAAACGAGTACAGAGATGGACTAATACGCTGTTGGTTTGGGTCTCAACACATCTTGAAAAAGAAGCCATTACTATTGAGAAAACAGGACGTTTTCCCCTCTGCATGCTGACACCATGTGTCGCAATGTGGGTCGGAGGACCTCCGGGGGCCTTGACAGGGCTCCTGTGGGTCCACAGCAAATTGAGAACTAGATTAATACAGCCACAACTCAATTCCATAGGAACTTCTGCAATTACAGATATTACATTAGGTGTAAGAATGATTATTGCAATTTTTAGCTTTTATTCTCCGTTTCATCTCCCCACAGGTTGAAGTGAGAAAATGTATCTTTTTTGGGGGGGTTCTAACCAGGCACGACTTTACAGTAAACTATACAAATCATTTCTAATTCAATCATGATTTGCATTCAGACAGCAAGGCGTTATATTTGGCCCCATTCCATTGGTTATTCCATTTCAACCTCGCCTGCCCTCATAATCTACTTTGGCCTTTTCAGCTGAAGGAAGCGCTTCTACAAACCCAATCATGTGTGACAGGTGTGATGGAGAAGGGCCAATAAAAGCCTGCACAGCGCGCCGCATGCGGCCGCTGGCTCTCCAATCCGTGGCTGAATCCTGCTGTGGTTTGATTCCTGGCTGCCATACTCACCGCTGTGATCCCTCTGTGTCTGTGACCCTCCCTGCCCTTCAGCAAGGAAAAGGAAATAGACGTGAGGGAGGCCGTACCCTGCTGTTCTCCTTCAGGAATGAAAAACAGCCACGACACTGTCTCTGTCTTGCCAAAGCACCTCTGATATTCTGTCATTTGGTGGAAAGTGAACTGCAGCACCTCATTATAGAAAAGGAATGAACCTCCAGTCAGCCCTCCGCAGCGTTGTGTTACAACACTGGGAAAGCTTGTATTCTAAAAAGGCTACACCCGTATCGTCTAATTGAACTCCGGAGTCGGCATTTAGGAAGCGGTTCTTGGCTTTAAACAGCCCCGGCCGATGAGAGGCTTTTGTCTTTATTGTCATATTATCTCTTGGGATGGCGATGAGATGATTAATCATTTCCCGCTGCAGCAAGAAGGCTGGCACCGTTCAGCAAAGCATGACGCCCTGGGTGGAGGAAAACGGTATTATGGCCCAGGTAATTGGTGGAGGACCATCACTCATAAGCGATCTAATTAATCTCATTAAAACACCCTCTCTGCTTGCACAGAGGTGTTTCTTGAGGAGCGCCGCGACAGAAGGCGTTTTCCAAAATGGGTTTATCCATCCTGATAAGTGTCATATACACACATGATGTTCCGAGAGAAGCTGCAGCTGAAGCGAGAAACAGAAAATCGATACAACAATTCCATGTAAACCTCAGCCGGCTATTTTCAAATGTCATTCGGCATAGTAGGAGATGTGCAGTGGTAAAAGGATGCTTTCTCATTGCTCAGCTGGAGGTGGCTTTTGTCAAGTCCAAATTCTATTTATTCAAGATGGCTCTCTGGTTGTCTCCCAAGATTCATGGCATGCCGCGGATTAAGAGCAAAAACGCAATCAATTCACCCAGTAGGAGATCAGAGGAAATAACAGATAAGGTTCTTAGCATAATTCATACAGTCCCCAATCTGGGCTAGGATTAATGTATGTCTTGCCTGTAGTTGGCTCTCATTTGTATGTCGGAGCTTGTGTGGGTCCAAATTGGCACTTCATGTGGCCCATTACAATCAGGCTTTGTTTAGAAAGGCCCCTGTGAGGACTGGATCTGACCGCATTGTTTTACAAGGCATCTGTATCTAATGCAATTTAGGGCTGATGTAATCTCATCTATATTTTATATCTGTTAGACATTCTTCTTTCTTTTCAGCAGGCCGTGTCAGCATTTTATCTGCGCTCAGCTGAAAAATCCACCAGGTGAACCGCATCCTGGTTGGGATTAGGATTAGTTTCACATCTACTCCTTTATATGTATGTTTTACCTATTTGGAATTTGCAAAAGGGAAATTTCCCCTCACTCTAAGTGGGTTGCTGGTGATCAGATGTTAACAGGTTCAACAGGAAGTTAACCCTCTTGAGTACTTAATGAAATACATTTCATAAATGCATGAAATCCTTTATATATATATATATATATATATATATATATATATATATATATATATATATATATATATATATATATATATATATATATATAATTTAAAAAAGAGGGTATGTGCCATTAAAAAAAACATGCAATTCATACATTAAGATATCACATGCTGTCACTAAGTGTCCTGGCGGCACTTGACACCAGAGGAAGGAAGCCACAGTAGGCTACAGTACTGCTGTTTTCCTCTTTCATGCAAAGCCGTGTTCAGAAGATTGAGATTGAAAATGGAAAGCTGAACAAAACGCCCTCCAACAAGTTCCCTTTTCATGAAACCTTAAAAGACATCTTTTCATCTCCCATTTCATTTGGCAGCCATTGATCAGCCATCTTTCACAGATTGCTTCCAGACATCTATTCAGCCGCTCTGTCGCTGCTCAGCGTGCCTCTATTTCATAGGTCTTAATGGCAAGGTCTGGCTATTGTGCCGAGATTAAAACCTGAATTGCAATCACTTAAATCGACAATAAATTCACAGGAAATCACCTTTGTTGGTGGTTGTGAAAAGTGAACCGGCTACAGAGAAGTTTACACAGAGTACAGTGATGCAAAGCTGGGTTGATTTCCAAATTTAAAGGGGGCAAAACAGGACTTCTCTTGCCTCATCCTGTGAAATTAGGATCTCTTTTTTTTTTGTATAGCACATGAGCTAGAAAAAGGTCATGTCAGTCTTGTGACAAGAGTGACAGGTCTGGGGCATCATTACTGAGACTTGGAAGGCCTGTGTAAGCACCTCTGGTCACCTCAGGAGAATAGATCCCCATCGCGCTGCCGCCGGCCTAATGAGCACAGTCAGCCCAGCATCTAATGAGGAGAGGGCGATTGCGACCGTCTTCCATCACCCCTCTGCTCTGTCGGTACAACATCCCATAATACCTGAACACACGGCGCGAGGAGCTGAACAGCACCGGATATCTTGTCACACATCAGTGCAGAAGCTATACGGAGTCAGAGAAGGGATCTGCGAAACGGCCTTATCGCGGGTCCTGAGCTGAAAACATTGTGACTATTTTTTTTTTTTTAGGTTAACTTGATATTCATCCACACTTCTACACAGTCAACAACATCATGTGATAGCAAATCTGAGCAGGCTGCAAGAAATATATCGAGGAGCTGTTCAGTTGGAAGTCTGTCCTCTCTGTGCTTGCTTGTTTTCAGTTGGCGAGATTAAATCTAGTCTTTTTTTCACGTTCCCAGTTGAACATTTTGTGGATTTTTGGCGTGTCAAACTTAAAAAAAACTCTCCAAAAAAAACCTCCTAAATACATACTTTTTTGGTTTTGGTGTTTTCAGGCTCTTTGGTGTGTGTCATTCTTTATGGTTGCTACAAGGGAAGCTGGATCACCTCACCTGTGCGCACACGTGTTGAAACACAGCTCCAAGTCATCCCGCGCAGAGCTGCAGGTTTGCAGCTTAAATCGTCTGTTTCACTGGCGTTCGGCAGCAAAATAACCCCCACGTTCATCGGGGTATCCGGAAGCTGGATGAGCGTCTTTAAATGGATGATGGTAGAGTGATTTGGACTTGCCTTTGGTGATGATCCAGATCTAGGATTTCTGCCACTAGATGATTATCACCTCGTAGCCTTAATTATAAGACTAGCACAAAAAAACCCGCACACTTGGCTTCAAAAGTT
Source organism: Archocentrus centrarchus (assembly GCF_007364275.1). NCBI lineage: Eukaryota > Metazoa > Chordata > Actinopteri > Cichliformes > Cichlidae > Archocentrus > Archocentrus centrarchus. Next base: position 25,713,866 of record NC_044347.1, on the reverse strand, counting down.
TGGGACGTGTTTAATGAGACCACATTGCAGGTTTAACTTGAGTTTCAAGTGTTAGGAGGATTTCTTTGGGCGTTAGTCTGAGAATTGTTTGGCCTTGACAAAGGTTTTGGCGCACTTTGTAGTTAGAAAAGTAGTCCAATAAAATCAGAAAGGATCTCTTTCTGTGCATCAAACACAATTATTCCCATTCTATAAACGTATCCCTGTTCATACAATGATAAACAGTTGGTGTAATAACTGTAGCCACAAAGAGTGTGCCATTTGCTTCCTTTCTTTGTGATATCATGAAGGAATACACAAACACCCTCAAATTAGTTGGAAAATAAATTCGTCAGCAGCGGCAACTCGCACGTGCTAAAAATACAACTGAATGAAGCTGTGCAACCAGTCTGTCATCAATCTTTCATCATATATCTTACTGTGACTTCCAACTCCTGCAAAACCAATTATACCTGTATCACAAATGTCCACTGAAATTTATTGATAACTACTTTCACAATTGGCTGTTTGAGTGGGTTGCATTTGGCCACTCAACCATGGACATCTTCACACCCACACCACTTTTTTTGTGTGTGTGTCTTCAGTTATGCCAGTTTCTCAATTACTGTGTGAGTGGGCTGGTGCAAAAAAAAAAAAAAAGGGGGGGGGGGGTGGCGATAGCAACATTCGCCATCATCCCACACAGAATTATTCTATGTGATGATATAAATCTTATTTAATTATGTGATAGCAGTCAGGTTTGCCAGCCGTGATGAAAGGAGTGAGGTGTTCAGATATACCTGGAGAAGCGAGGGCTTTTTCAGCAACTTGGACAGTTTTAACACGCGGCGGCAGCATCGGTGCTAATCCTGAGAGTGTAAAAATCGAGTCAACACCCTGCCAGTGTTTATATAAGTCCACACTAGCAGATAATTCAACTTTTTTTTTTTTTTTTGTCATTTTTCAACACATGATGTCCTAGATTCATATCTGGTATATTAGTGTAGAGGTAACAGCAATGCTAGAAGCAAATGACTAACAGGAGCTGTGGTGTTCACTGCCTGACAGCAGCTGTTATGATCCTGTTCACTGCCTGATGTGTGAGGGTGACTGGATGGAGTTTAGTGTGAACAAATGTCTGTATGCAACAAAAAAACAAAAAACAAAAAAAAAAATGAAAATCTGCAAAAGAAAGCAAGAAAGAGAGCCAAAAACTGCAGTTCCTCTAATGGCCACTTGAGGCTTACACCAAAAATGAGTCAATCCCCTTAACCTCAAATGTTAAAATACCTAAATACACATAATTAAAAAGCATGTTTACAGCAAAATGCTGTGATCCTCTATGAATAGTTTCTCTCTTAATAACAACCAGCTGATCGTCTGCTAGGCCTCACCTCCGCTAATTCAAGTCACTGAACTGAACCTCTCTACTGTGTCTGTGCTTTTGGAGCTTTTGGGGGTATTTTTAATGGAGTTATCTGACAAATATGTCCTGCTGTGATATACAGACCATGCAAGAAATGTATCAGTCTGTATATTATTTATTTTGCATTTATGTGTGTCCATGCTTTCCTTCCGTGTAGTTTATGAATGCAGATTGCTAACCAAGCTCGCTAACATCAGATGCTAACTTAGCGGGTGAGGGTGGCTGTAGCTCAGGAGGTAGAGCAGGTCACCTACTAATCAGAAGGACACATGCCAAAGTATCCTTGGGCAAGATACTTAACCTCAAGTTGCTCTCCAACGCAAGCATTGGAGCATGAATGTGTGTGAATGTTAGACAGTAAAAGCGCTTAGCTTAGTTATATATGGAAGTGCTTGTGTGAATGGGTAAATGTAAACATGTTGTATAAGTGCTTTGAGTGCTCAGATAGAGTAGAAAAGCACTATATAAGATATATATTTACTCTCTGCTCTAAACATGGGCGAGAGCGAAAACAAATCCAGTCTAAACCAAATGAGTAATGTCTTTTATATACAGGCTATGGTTTTAATGCAAAAGTATTAATACTTGGTACAAAAGGTCAAAGTGCAAAGAAAAGGTGGTGTCAAAGAACTTGGAGAATTCTTACTTTCTGGACTTGCTTCAGTTTCAAAGGTCGTGCTCACAAATAGAGTTTGATACCTTTCATGTTTGAAATGATACTGGTATTGGTACCTGGAATTCAGTACCAGTACCCAATAATACTTTTCAGTACTCATTTTGAAATGATAAATTATCTTACAGAATAAATCCATACTTCTTTATTGAAACATTTTGTTTATTTACAGCATTTTACACCAGCTGCACACCACAGTTAAACAATAATGTTAGACTATTGGTTGTGGTTACATACTTAGATTTCTGATACACTACCTTTATGTAATGTGTTTGTTTACCCTAAACAGCAGTGTAAAAATGTGATGTTAAAACATCAACCGACGCATCAAAAGGAGCCCCGTTTCTCTGACCGCAGCTTAGCCATCAGCTTACTTAATGAATTGCAGAAGAGTTCGATGAAGCTGTTGATGTCTCACTAAAAGTTTCATCATCATCGTCCATGGATTTCACGTATACGCTAAACGAAACTGTGATATCGACGCGCTAACGTTACCTGCAGGTCCTTTGGAGAATTTGGCTTTCAGGCTATGACACACCACTCTTCAGCTTTTAGAAGCGTTATATGTTTCGCCAGGTGTTTCCTCACATTAGATGTGTTGCCACGGCCAGATTTTTGTACTAGAAATGACACAGAGAGCGCTGAGACTATCGCCGCCACTGCCATGATTTTTACCATGATTCTGATAGTAGGAGTTGTGACAGTACAGGTTTCAGCTGCAGTACAATACCTTTCTGTGAGTATTGGCGGCATAAGAACACCATCAGCTACTTTAAGGCGTCTGCCATTTTGATTTCAGGCATGAAGCAAGCAGCAGCCTCCTGATAGCAGCCGCCTTCAGCCACAACCAGCTGCTTTTAATACACACATGGAAGTTTCTGTTGTGGTTTACCTGTGCATTTAGGGTGTCTAGATACCATTTGGAAATAGGGAGTGTCTCCTATTCCACCAGCAGCATGCTAGCCGTTTACAGACAAAATCAGCTTTCTTGTAGGAAAAACTAAAACTCACACGTATAATTTTATTTTCATCCATCCATTTGTTTTATTTTTAATTTGTTTGTTTAAAAGCAGGTGCAAATAATTGTTTTCATCATTTATATCCTTTCGCTGCCATTCATTGAGGACTATTTCTCTGCCCAGTTCCTGTACAATGGGATAAACAGGAAGTGGAATGGCTCTGCTGGTGGTGTAGCAGCCCAGCCTCCTAAAAATTTTCATTCCATATGTGATTATGTAATTGGTTTAAACTCAAAGTCACAGCTTCTGTTAAAGAAACCGTCCAGTGCTTAACCTCCTGGGAAGCCACAAGTTGTCTGTTGTAGTGCAAATGAAACAAATAAGACATACTTGTGTGTTGGTAGGGCCGTTTCAGTCTTTATGCTAAGCGACTGATTCAGTCATCAGAAAGGTGTTGTGGAGGTTTGTTTCCTGTTCCTGAACTAAGAGGGCGATCCTTAGCTCACAATCATGTTGATACATATAACAGCTTTGATGTTACTTTCTTGCTTCTCTTCTCTGTGAGAGCACTCTGCTGTTCTCTGAGTATCATTATTTAATGCGTGTATCAGCTCATGTTTTACTGCCATTTCTCCTCACACCGTCCAGCATCAGAGCCACTGCTTCTTAATAAATTAGCTAATTTCAGATTACATTTTCACATTGTTTGTGGCTTGCTTTAACTACGCGGGAAAGGCGGCAGACGCAGAGCAATGAAGGTGATGCAATTAGTAAACGCAACAGTCAAAAGACGTCCAGAGAAATAGAGCAAGTGAATGAAGTGCTCCGTATTAAGATGTCATGTGTAACTCAGTCCAAAGTTATTTAATGTGTCACATATGCAAAAGCATACGAGCTGCAAATGAGTGACTGAGACTTTGTTAAATTAATAAGCAGCTGATTTAAAGAAGGAACATGAAGATAAGAGGACACAAGAGGAATTATCCTGCAGCAGGTGCATCTCCCGGTTATTTCTCTCAGTCACACGCAGAGGATTAGCTTTGTTGCACCCACAAAAGCGCACACACTCAGGAGCATGAATCACTGCCTCACACGCACACAAGCACACACACTGCTGCCGTTAAGGCCGTGTTGATCGAAAATTACAGATGTTTCGGCAGCAAAACAATATTTTGTCTTCATTATTTCGGTGACGGAGCTGCAATATTTGACACAGCATTGAGGCATCGCAGGCGGAGGGAAAAAAAACCACTGCAATACCTGCTGTGTTTGTCTGTCACATCGGGTGTAAGGGTATATAGATTGTTATTATGTGTAGCACTGTGTTTATGCAGTTTTTACAGAATCAAGACACTGTTGCTGCATCTCAAAACCCAAACCACTGTTTTCATCTGTGCTACATCACCTTAAAATATCAATAAAGCCTTGGCAGCACCCCCGCTGCTTCACCCTGCCGCTGCGAACACAGAAAACCAGATTTCTATGCTCTGTCGACCTAAATCCAGCTTTGCAAAACCTCAACTCCTACCTTTCCCATTCAGCCTTCTCAATAACCAACTCATCCTCCTCCTCATCCTCCCACTCGGCCTCATAATCCATAACGTTTTGTTTCGCTGCTACGCCGATGACACCCCGCTGCATCTCCCACAGAAACCTGATGATCCAAATAGCTGTTAGCTTTGTTAAGTACAGGATGTCCTCTGATTTTTTTTTTTTTTTTTTTTTAAACTGACCATCCCTCCACAAAAGCACCATTGTAAAGACACCACTGCCTTACAATGGTGCTTACAATAATTTAATTCAGCATATTAATGTCAGCTAGGTTAAGAGGAGCAGATAAAGATGGAAGAAAATATACCCGTGCATTTCAGATTTTGGGAAGTTTATTTCAGATTTTATGTAACTGTGTTTTGTCTAGACTTTGTATACCAAAAGAAACATCAAAGCCCCTTTGGAATTATTCTAACATTTTACTGATTATTCTCAAAAATCTGAAAGCTCTGACCTCAGTGTATTTCTGTTCTGAGGCTTTGTGCTACCTCAGGCTGCTTGCACAACAATATATCCAACGTATAACCAGTCTTCAGATAGACATCAAAGCTCATTTAGTTGCACAAGGCTGTCTGCTTCTTTGGTATGTGCAATATATTTGGGATAAATTGCAACCCTTTGCTCTGCTGAGCAGCTTCTTCCAGAACAAGCACCACAAGAGGACAAAATTAATCAATTGGATGTTTCCTGGAGGTTACTGCAGCCTCTAACAACTCTTCTTTTTTGCTCACTTTATAACTTAGTTAGCAAATACAAGACGAGGAGCCTGGTTTCCTTCTTGTTTTCGACAAGACGCTTTTTAATGTACTTAAAGAAGTTAACTCTTTAGAGACAGGAGTCCAGATCTCTGTTTTTAGAGCCATAAACAAAACTCTAGTATGCTGTCACCTTATGAAGATGATATCGTGTATCTGCTAGTGAACAGAGCTCATACAGCAAATCAACATTAGCATTCATCTGGAGTTAAGTTTGGTGGTTTCAGGTCTGTTTAGCTGTAGCCAATTCTGTCCTTTGTACTGAGCGTGGAGCATAGCAGTCTCCCGCTGAGAATGAAGAGAGGCACGAGCTCATCCCAAAGCAAAGCAAAAATAAAGAGTCCAGACCAAAATTAACTCAAAATCTTAAGTACTGTATAGAGCTGAGGGAAAGTCCAGTGATAAATCTCTGTGACGTTTACCTGTAACATCAAACACAGATCTGTTATTAAAATATTGATACTTTTGAAACAAGGTCCTCATTCTACCATAGAGATAAAGAGTCTATATTTTTAGGTACTACTGTACTATTATTATTATATATTTTTTTAAGCTGTTACCTGTACATCACCACTGCACAAAATTTCATGCTCAATCGAGAAAGACTTTAACCTAATATTTACAGTGATAATAAATCAGATGAGAAGCAGGGTCATTTTTGTTTCAGGTGCCCCCTGCTGGCCATTAGAAAGAGTGCAAATTGAAGGCACCTTAACATGGAACCTAGGTCCACCTTTTGTGTACAGTTTGTGGTATGGAAGCATGTTGTCTCTCTTTTTGATTTGTATTGTTTGTGTTTCATTAATGCTGTTTATGGTGCATTGAATTTGTGTGTATTTAAGTGTGACGTTTTTTGAAAATAGCTAAATTACTTTTCACTGTCACGTGTACGCTGAATATTAAGCTAAAATGAGTAGAGTGTTAATTTAGGTTAGCATATAAGCTAAAGGGGTCAGCTATCTAGTGAATGCTATTTTACATAAGGTTAACAAGTTACATTGTGTTAATTATTGCATTTGAGGTAAGCAAATAAGCTGATTTATTTATTTTTATTTTTTTTAACTTTTGATATCCTGGCTAGCTGTTTTCCCTAGCTTGCAAGCTATGCTATGCTAAGCTAAGCTAATGAAAGTATTTATTGGGTTAAACATTGGAGGCACTGATCTTATAAAGAAAATATACTTAAAACTATCCTTTTTAATTGACAGCACTCTAAGTAACAATCCACCCAAAGACCAAAGTGATGTTTTGCATTAATATTCATGTTACGACCTTTTTCGCATTTGAATTTGTTTAATTCAATTTGACTAAGATTAAAGACAAAACAAGGAAATACATGTGATTATTATCATTAGCTTTATTAATTCTTTCCACTGCTGTGTCACTGATGACAAAGTCACAACAGAGTATAAACTGAACCATTAGGAGGAAAATATTTATTAGGGTCGGTATTTTCTTGGTGTTGTGATTGCAGGGTCATTATGCGCTCCCTAATGAAACAAACCAGCGGAGAGCCTCCATCTCGGCTGTAGCCGTTATCATCGCCCTTCAGAGAGTATAAAAAGGAAAACACTTCAGCAGCAGGCTAATTAAAACCAGAGAGGTCTGGATGAGGAGGCCAAACAACCCACACAGGTGGCGGGCACGTCACTCTGTGTGTGTGTGTTTCTGTGTGTGAGCTGCTGTAGCACATAATGTTTATGCATGTCTGTATGGGTGTGGGTTTGTGTGAGGTAGCAATTCAGTTTTTTTTTCCCCCCTCTTTTATTTGTGTTTCTATGTGTGTGTGTGGTACATTCGTAAGAGTGTGTGTGTGTGTGTGTGTGTTTGAGGCAGCAGTTTCTGTTTATGTGTGTGTGTCAGGGGTGTATGATTGTTAGAGGAGCTCTCCATTCATTTTAATGGCTTCAGCCTCCACTGCTGTCGCTTCATTCTGCTACCGCCGCTGCTGACAGGAAGGACCTAGCAGCTTTCATCTGACAGGACCCTGCTCAAATAGGCCATTGGTGCACCATAATTAGTTCAAATGTCGAAGCGGGTGAATTATTGATGATTGGGGACGAGCAGGGAGGAAGACATTTCACATCAACTGTGTATTTTTTTTTCCCCTTTTAGCCGTCTCTTTTTAAAGGACAGCTGGCGCTGTGCGGTTCCCGCCACAAACACGAATCTCTGGTGTTCAGGCCACGAGAGGATGCATTTGCATCCGGCTAAGAGATAAACTAGGGTAGTAGGGGGAATAATTACAAAGGAAAACTCTAAAATAATGTCTTGTTTTTCAGTGAGAACAGCTGGCTGAAGAGAGCACTACAGATATTTTTGTGAAGGAAAAAAAAAAAGCCTTAGCAAGGGTTGGAAACACAAAGAAAACCACACTATGAAGACAGGGGCTAATTTATGCTCCTGCCAATCATTGGATATAATTGCGCTAGCATGGTATAATGGTGGCCCAGGCCCACTCATTTTCCCCCTCCGGCTCTATCTCAGGTACTTAGAGGGGTTTCCATCAGCTCCTGATTTTTCAAGAGAGACCTCTCAGACAGAAATGACAATGGACTTTCAATGGCTTATAATCATGCCACTTTCCTGCACAATTTCCCGGGCATCATTTGCATTAAGACTCATATGGGTATAAGTGCACCACATGCTGCTGTGCAAAGGCCTTTTTGATCAACTCTGCCGCTCAAATTACCAAGTGCCTTGGCATTTCCGGGAATATCTCCGAGCCCCCACCGTCCGACGGTTATCTGGATCTGTTAATTAGATGGATCGAGTCCAAAGTTTGTGGCAGTACGAGCTCGCGCGTGTGTGCGTGCGCGCGCGCGCGCGTGTGTGATTGCTTTGACCAAAAGTGCGCAGAAAGGCACCTCAGATTTATGCCATGAAAACCTGCGTCCTTTTTTCAAGGTTATTCAACACTGCATCTTGTTTGCTTTTCTTTTTCTTTTCTCCCCCCCCCCCCCCCATATATAAATATAATTCCTCTAAAATCGAATGAAATGACGCTGGATGTTTGTGCTGTTGATCTGCACCTGCTGGCATTTAAAGCCAAAGCTAATACTGCCATCTAGAGGATCAGAGGCAATAAAGCAGCAGCTATAAATCAGACATGCCTCATAACATAAAGAGGGATTTGTCTCCTCTGCATCTATCATATAAGAAGCGACTGTCGTGACTGATAGTTTTCTCTCTGATATCTTTATTTAGCCATGTTTGGTTCAGCTTTACATCATAAAGGAGCATAAGATGAATCTTTTTTTTTTATGTGTATCTTAATCATCCATTAACTTTTAATCTGCTTTTTGAGCTGCTGGAACAATCAAAGAGATTTAAAAAAAAAGGGAAAACAGGGTATAAGTGTGTGGGACCTTTGCCTGTGGGCAGCTATATGCAGTATGTTCCTCTTCTTTGACTTGTAATTAAGAGCTTGGATGGTGTTTTCCTTTCAGATGGCTCTTAATTCTGGGATTTGTTGCTCACAAAAGCCGCTCTCATATCTCTTCCTCTCTGCGGATTTTCAAGCAGTAGGCGTCTCTTATTCAGCTCGAGAGGTTGCTGAAAATAAATCATCACCCTCCCACCAGTACGCGAGAATGTCCAGATGGTTGAATTTTCACTGACGTCCTCCCGCTGAATTTCCCCATTGTCTTCCACGCTAAAATTAGAAGGTAATACTTGGTGAAAACGCTGCGTCTGCTCCGAGGGTGCTGGTTAATTATCAAGAACTGGATTTATGTTCCACCCACAAATGAGCCGCTGAAGCTGCGCTGTGCGAGAAGGGCGAGCCGGAGCTAAAAAACCTCAATACAGCCCTTGAGGTTTGCTGGGAGGATCAAATGGCAGGTTTCACTGTCAAATACGGGCTTTTTTCCCCCCTGCTTGTTCCGCGTGCAAAAACAAAAGCAAGAAAGATGACAATTAACACGCAGAAACCGACTCTGCAACGTGCATTTCCACGTCTCATTACTCCCATTAACATTACTAATTCAGCAGCGCGGATACCCAACTACTAATCACTTTCAGTACTCTATTAAAGCCTGTGCTAAAAGACAAAACTGTGGTCAGTTAATGTAATCGGTGTTGTTTGTTTGTTAGCCTGTAACAATCAATTAATCAGTCTTCTATATGTAAGCAGACAGACAGCAAGAAACGGCCATTATGTGCTCCTGGTTTGATGAGAATTTCCTTTGGCGGCGTTTGACAAATGACTGTTTTATCTTCAAATGCAGCGCGGGGCTTAAATTCAATGGGGAATAAATCCAATGTTATGAGGCTGGGATTAAACCATCTGCATGATTTGGCAGTTCTTTTCATTTTGCATACTATGTGTGCTTTAGAGGCCAAAATGAAGGGCTTAAACATTTTTTTTTAACTCTATTATTTATCTATTTATTTATTTTTACTCAACAGTGAGTCAAGGCCATCCAGAGTGCTTCCTGTTGATTTAATATCATCGGATGAGGTTTTGGGGGCTTTTTCGATTTGAGGGGGCAGTGGGCGTTGAGAAGGTGGGGGAGCAAACTGTGTAATTTGAATGCTTTCAGACACCTTGATGGGTAAAAAGTGTGCTTAGTGTGATTGATGTTTTAGCACTGCCTTAAAAATGAAAAAAAGGTTAAATTTGTTGTCATCTTGGTCCTAAAGCTCTTCTTCATGCCCAAAGGTCATTTTCTGAATCTTATAGCAAGCGTAATGCATATAAACTGACATGAAAGTAGCAACTGAGACCATAAACTGATCAGGGAAGTGTTTACACAGCCAGAAAACCACTTTCCTCCCAAACTGAACTCCCTGCTGAAGCAGAAGAGTCGCCCCCTGCTGGCCTTTTAGAAAGAAATCAGGTTTCAGGCCTCTTTTGGTTTTACAGTTTCTGGAAATGACCAGTTGTCATTACTGTGGTGTCATCACATCATCTCAAACGTCTCAAATATGTTTTCAAGCATGCTGGTCTACAAACTTCAGCTTATTGCAGCTGTACGATGTGTAAAATGCAGCATTTGGTGAATATTTGATGGTTCTCCCATGGTAACACTGAAACCACAGAGTGACCCACTTTGTCCAACACACATTATCTATGAAGCCAAACATGAACGACTTTTTAAAGACTGAAATCTACAGAATTAAAAGGAGCTGGCAGTGACGCAGAGAAGTAACATTTATTGTTATTATTATTTACTAAAATGTTGTTTTAAATGATCAGGTGTTGTGGTTGATTATCTCGGGGTACTGAGATTTACACTTTATTGCCAAAAGTATTCACTCGTCTGCCTTCACACACATATGAACCTTAGCCACATCCCATTCTCATCCCATTCCATAGAGTTTAATATGATGTTTGTCCACCCTTTGCAGCGATAACAGCTTCAACTCTTCTGGGAAGGCTTTCCACAAAAGGTTTAGGAGTGTTTATGGGAATTTTTGACCATTCTGGCTCACAGTCTTTGCTCTAATTCATCCCAAAGGTGTTCTATCAGGTTGAGGTCAGGACTCTGTGCAGGCCAGTCAAGTTCTTACACACCAAACTCACTCATCCATGTCTTTATGGACCTGCTTTGTGCAGTGAGTGGAATACCTAAATTCAATGATTTGGATGGGTGAGTGAATACTTTTGGCAGTATAGTGTATTTAGCTATTTCTTAATGATAATAAATTAGTCTCTATGAGCCTGACAAAGTAACAGCACAGAGTTTTGAGAAGAAACCCTTTGCTTTCGTCTTCTTCCTGGTTTTAAGGCCTTCAGAGTACTCTGTGATATTGATAACTGGTTCAACAGGAGGGCTAAAAGGAGCCACTGAAGACAGACCCACAGCAGTGTCTTGCTCTCTGGTGGCCTTTGGAGTCCTTCTCGGTGCTGAGTTTTTGCACAAGCTGGTTCGACCACATCAAAGTCTTTTTTTGGACTTGTTGGTTCTTCCTGAGCTCCAGCAGTATTTAATCATCCTGAACTGACGTCGGTGGTTCAGCAGCAGATGTACGGTGAGTCAGTTCATTGGGGCTCTGGGACTGAAACGTGGCGCTTTTCACTGTCACATCAACAATTTTAGTGAGCAGCACTGGTGCTAAATTCATAATGTTGTTGACCAGAATGTTGCCCGGGGCATCTCTGTCAGTGGGAGATGGCGGCCTGATGTTCCTTTGCAGTGAGACTGTTATTCTGTACTGAACTACAGGTTCACCAGGAGAAGCCACAGCTGGAACCTCACCAGAATCGACTTCTTTTGTGGGTTTGGGGTCTTTCTTGGGATCGGATAATAGACTTTCATCCTCCCTGGCCTGAACCTCAGACATGGATGAAGGTCCAGAAGGAGGTATAACACAATTTATAAAAAAAGAACTGACATATCCATTTTGAATGGAGCTATGTGAGCCTGAAGGACGGCATCAAGAATAAAATACAGTGTGACTCAGTTGTTAAGAACACATTTAAATAACCTAAAAATGCACAGTCTACCTGTGAAGGAGCTCTGAGCCGCATCCTTCACTTGATAGGTGATGAATCATTTTATATTTTGATATTGCCTGAAGATTAAGGTTAAACCATATACTAGTGAATGATGCGAGTACTGATTTGATATATTTAAATGGATTTAAGGTGTTGATGGTTTTAAAGTAATTAGTTATGGCAGTTATTAACCCTTGTTTCTTCCGAGGTCCATTTCTGATTGGTGGGGGGTGGTGTTTTCCATTCTTAATCAACGGATTGGACTGAACCATGGAATATGGAAGGCAGGGAGGGGGGGTTATTTTGCCATGGGGATTTTGTTAAAATGCTTTCTATTATTTAAATTTGCACTAGTTTTGGTAGGTATGTTATTCATTTTAGGGTTTAATACAGGTATCTTATGAGATATTGTGTACATAATTGTAAATATCTTTGGGAATGACTCCCCTGTAGTTATAAGGAAGGTAACCTATAAATAGAGGGGGTTTTGGGGGGGGGGGGTTTGGACTGGAGTTGTTAGGTGTGTGTTTGACATCACTGTGTTTCACTGTTTTTTGTATAATCTCTAAGTAAAAGAAAGACAGAGCTCTGGATAATTGAGTCACCTCTCATTTTGTTTATCTCCATGCACCTCAAGCCATGGGGTGGCCATCTTGACAAGGGTTGTGTTCAGCAAAAACCCCACACTACCCGAGTATTGTTGGGGTGGCCATGCCTTTTTACGACCACAGTGTAAACATTTTCTGATAGCTGCTTCCAGCTCAGATCATCTCAAACTGGTTTCTTGAACACCGATAAATGACCTCCAGTCATCAGATCTCATCCACCTTTGGGGTGTAGTAGAACGGGAAATTCACACTGTGGATCTGCAGCTGACAAATTTATTTCTTCATTTGGAACGACTGAAAATAGCAACTATAAATCTTGTACCTTTTATGTTAACGCAGTTAAATGAGCCCCCATGTTCAGAGAAGGTGTAACTGGATGAATCAAGAATTTAAGAAACATGGTTACTTTGAGAGTGCAGACTCTTGGTCGTGTAGCTTGGTTTCGGGACCTTGTTTAAGAGGACCCTTTGGGTGTTACTCTGGCTTAGCTCTCCTGCATTAATGCAAGGTTGGTGTGGTGACTTGATTTGTGTCAGAGGATACTCTGCAGTCTGTGTTCCTACATGTATCAGTAGCTTATTCTAATGTTTCAAAGTGAAAAATTTTGCTTGTTTGTCACTACGAATGAGTTTTGATTCAAATGTATTGTGGCAAATTGTAACATAGCAGTTTTATGTACTTAGACTTGTAGTCGCTTGCCTCCCCCACAGAGCATGGATCTTTGGAGGCGCCTGCTATATAAATATATGCTGGGGAACGAGGCACATCACGCAGATAGCTCAAAGGGTGTACTCGTATTCTCCGGCATTCTGTAAATTTTCAAGTTGGTCACGTACTTAAACTTCTGCTCATACTCCGTACGCCAGTTTTGGCCAATGGTTTGTCGCAGCTCTGCCATTTTGGAGTGGTCACAATTTGCTGTGTCCCACAGTAACAACATTTAACTGTAACCAGCATCGTCCAGTTTCTCACATTTGTAACAAAACCAAATGTGAAACGTTTCCAGAATTGAGCACGTTTGCAGCCTTCCACATTATTAACATCAGATTAATAATCAGATTTAAAATCAGAAACAGGAAACAGCATATATGGTGTAAAAATCATTTTTACACTTTTATTTGGGCTCCCAATACACAAATCAAGGATATGTTCATCAATACAGTCTGCTTTAGATCTCATGACACACTGAATGGAAGGAGGTCCGGACTGATGCAAAAACCAATAACAATTTAATTCTTAACAGTCCTATATACACAATCTTGTTTTAGAGATCTGTATTTTCTGGTAGTTAATTACATTTTTCATACTGAATATTAATTGACAAAGTACAATCACAAGGCCTTTTTTAAATTTTTTTTTTTTTGTAACACTTTCAGCTGCTATATCTTAAATGCACTTTCACAGCAGATGTAAAGTAAACTTCATTTGTAGCTCTATAGTGAATCTGCACGTGACTTAAGGTTTTTGTTTTGAAATATTGATGCGCTCTCTGAAAAATTAGCAGACCGTGTTTCCTAAGACAGACTCTGAAGTTCTGCCGAGGTGATACATCCCCACAGATACAGGTAATAAACCCAAACAGAGGAAGAGTCGTTCTTTTATCAAAAGTTCAAGACCTGAGATTTTTAGCAAACAAAAATGTCTTTACAAAAAAAAAAAAAAAAAATACAAAAAAAACCAAAAAACAAACAAACCAAAAGAAAAAGCAAGGGAGGGGGGAGAGGAGGGGGAGGAGAGAGCGAGGGGGGGGGAGAAGGGGAGGAGAGCGAGGGGGGGGAGAAGGGGAGAGAGCGGAGAGAGCGAGGGGGAGGATGGGGGGGAGAGCGAGGGGGGGGAGAAGGGGAGAGAGCGGAGAGAGCGAGGGGGAGGGGAGAGGGGGAGGATGGGGGGAGAGAGAGGGGGGGGGGGCGAGGGGGGAGGGGAGGAGGGGAGGATGGGGGGAGAGAGAGGGGGGGGGGCGAGGGGGAGGGGGGAGAGAGAGAGGGGGGGGGGGAGAGGGGGGGGGGCGAGGGGGAGGGGGGGGGGGGGAGAGAGAGGGGGGGGGGGGGGGGGGGGGGGGGGGGAGAGAGGGGGAGGATGGGGGGAGAGAGAGAGAGAGGGGGAGGAGGAAGGGGGGGGGGGGGGGGGACAAAAAACATGAACCGTAAATTGTCAATGGACAAACTCTTCTTCCCTTTGGTGACTGAAAACAGCCACATTTAAAACAGATGTCAGCTCAAGTTAAGAACATTTAAAACCACCATCCACATCCCAAAAACTTCTCATAAATTTTTTGTGTTACAAGCTCATAGTACACAGCTCTGTGCATATAGTTTTACATTTGACAGTTTGATGAGAATCATCAATAATCAGTGTGTAGACACAACTGAGGGTGATGCAGAATTCAGATAACTTAAGACAAATAAATTCATTTTCAACAGTTCTAATAAACATGGTAATACTTTCTTGTAGACAACACTGGGGACTCTCAGGGTTACAAGCTCATTCCTTGGGCACTTAGTAAAGAGTCCAGCATGTCAAAAGTGTCTTTGTAGTCAGTGTGCTGGCCATTGGATGTCAGCATGCCGTTGGTTCCATCATGGCCATGGTGCTCCATCACCCTCTGGTTGCTGTCCGAGTAATGGGACGAGCTCAGGCCTCCTTTAGATGACCTGCTGCTCTTAGATGGGTGGTGGTGGTGGTGATGGTGGTGGTGGTGGTGGTGATGGTGGTTGTGATTGTGGCTGCCACCATCAGGGTGAGGTCTCTTACGAGACGAGCCAGAGGAACTCCCGTCACTGCAGTGGTTGCTGGGAGCCCGGGCAGATAAGGAAGAGTTGTCCATTGGCCCCCTGTTGTTGGTGCTGAGGGAGTATGAGTGTGAGTGGCTGTGTTTCGAGTGGCGGTGGCCACCGTGCTCCCTGTGTTTGTCTTTGCCAGGCAGCGCCCCGCCCTGCTCTGAGCCACCGTGGCGCTCTGATGAAACTTTGATCCGCATTTTGAGCTCCTCGCTAGCGGCCGAGCCGTTCTCCGTGTACGAGGAGGAGAGGCGAGGCTTTTTAGAGCTAGGCTTTTCTTTCCTGTCACCCAGCTGGCTGGCCTGCTGTGGCAGAGGACGTTTCTTGTGGTGGTGAGAGGAGGAAGCTGGGGGAGTGTACACATCTGTGCTCGGCTCCTCCTTTACACCGTTCTGCAAGGCCAGCTCGGCCGCGTGTTTCTCTCTGTACTTTTCCAGAGTCAAGACTTTCTGTGGGCGTGAAAATGCTGCAGCATTCACACCGAGCTGCTGGTGCTCACTGCTAGACCCGCCTGCAGCTTTGTGTTTGTGTTTCACCACGGTGAAGTCTGAGTGGGGAGGCTGGGAGAACTGGTCGTAGCTACAAGCCTTTGATTGGTCACTCAGTGGCTGGTATGAGGCGTATGGCGCTGCGATGGTATTTAGGGTAGGCATGTCCATAGAGTCGGACACTGAGGTGGAGGGGAAGAAGGAGTTGGTGACACCAGGAAGACTTTCTAAGGATGTCCCCTGGAAGGCACTGTCCACAGTTGGACCCTCTGTCTTTGGCTTTTTAGCAGCTTGAATTGCCTGTACAAAAAAAAAAAAAAGCACAACTCAGCACGACACACGGACACTTAATCTCCACAGTACCAACTGTGCTTTATGTTTTGTGCTGCATGATGTTTTTGCCCTACCCTCCAGTTTCGTATCCTCTTCAGCTTGCTGGGTGTTTTCTCCAGGATTTGAAGAAACTCATGGGTGAGCTCTGAAACAAACATACATATCAGTGACCTCAGCTCTCTAACATTAACATGGGCTTGAATAATGACCTCACAACCAACTACACTGCTCAAAAAAAAAAAAAAAAAAGTACAACACAGTATAACATCAAGTCAGTTAAACTTCTGAGATGGTGATCAGGTCAGAGCATTGACATCTTTATCATATCTATTTTTCACTGGTTTTGCATTTGCCAGCATGATTTCCCCCCCCCATTGAGATCTGATGTGTTTTTCTGAGCAGTGCATACAGGCAGGGTTCAGACTGGGCCTTCAGTAGTGATTATGCCCCGAGTGGTAATTCTATATGTTAATACAGCTGAAATTATAAAACAGCCACAAGTTCAATGTATGTGTGGGGACCTCAGTGTTATAAAATCAGGACTTTAGGACTAAAGCGAAGCATTTATGTGCATTAGTCTTCATGAGTGACGCATCATTATTTCATACAGTTTTCTGAAAATGTATATTGTATATTGTGAACTGGGCTGACTTAAAATACAGCCGATGTTTGCACGGAAAGTCGGAGAGAAACAAAGATGCAACTTTAGCTGCAGATGATTTTTATGCTAAACACATGCAGGTTTCCCCGCTGATGTGGAGAAACTGCTATTAGGGGGACAAAGTTAATTCACTAGGTCCCCAGTTACTGTGATACAGTGAGTGCACGATATGGAAATGCGCTGGTGCTGAAACATGGTGGTTGACACAAAGCAAAGGCTTGTGTCACACCCAATTGAGTGTTGGCAACCCTGTAATACTGATGAAACCGCCGGGAGAGACCGGGCTGTAACTGAGCGTTAACTTCAGAGCATTGAGAACATGACCAGTATATAAAAGTCAGACCCAGTCGAGACCAAAATACCGACGCTTGACTGGCTTATTCTGTAAAATAGAGCAGCTGTGGACGAAGGGAGACCTCACTGCTGGAAGACGGCATTAAGATTTTAAGTTTGTGTTAACCACTGTACATTCAAACACATTTGCAGAATGCTTGATTTTTTTCCCCCTCCTCAAATGTTATTTTCACACTCATGATTTTCTCAAACGCTGGCTAAAACAGCTTTGCAGAAAGTCAGAATACTTTATAACCATGCAGGTTTTGTGCTTTTTCTTATGTGAATTATGTGACCTTTGTTTGCAGGGATATGGATTTTTAGCACTCCAAATATGCTCTTACCGTCAAGCAGCTGTAACGTTACTGTACGGTCCACATACTCCCACCAGTGTTTGCCATCTGTAGACACGGGGATCTCCCATTTGGACCACTTACAGGCCAGGTGGATGCACACACATGCAACAACTGTGGGCCTGTACTGTAGGCAGAAGGTGGTGAGATGCAAACTGCAGGAGACAAGAAACACAGAAAGACAACTGTCAGCTGAAGTGCTTCGTACTGTTTAACAGACACAAAAGTAAAACAACGGTGAGTCTCAGATTCAGATATCTTCACATACACATACCCTTACCTTACAGGACTGCCCTGTCTAAAAACAAACCTACACCTGTTAGAATGTGCTCCTAAATGTCTCACTGAGCCCATATTACTGTTTATGACTGTTTGTGTTAATGTAAAAAAAAAAAAAAGAGGGAGGGGGGAAAATTACAAAACAGTGTTTCTTAATCTCTTAAGAAAAATGAAAACTTTCAGTCTTATTATTATTTACACAGCACAAAATTAGTGATGCTTCAAATGTGCCATCACTGAAGCTTTGAAACGTCAAATACAGCCACTCTGAGACTGAGAAACACTGATGCTGGTAGCCAAGACAAGTGATTAGGGTTTAAGTTTTCCACAGTTAATTTCTCCCGCACCCTAACACCAAAACTACACTGCAAACTGGCCCACACGGGCTAATGGCTCTTTCACTGGTCCTCCGCAGAGCCTGTAGGCAGCTTAGTAAACTGCTATAACATTACTGTCGCCAGGGGCAGCGTCACAAACAAGCAGTCTGTGGACTAATCTCGCTTGCGCTGTTTTTGGTCCTTCACAAAGAAGCGCAAAGGAATAAAACACAAACAGCTAAAGTAAACCTGAGTATTAAACTATGAAAAGCATCCACTGCAGCTGCTGTCTGTGCCTTCCATGCCGTTCTTGATTATTCCTGAATTCTTTCGCGTTTCTCCTGTCCCAAGTTCTGGCCAATTAGTATTCAACCTACACTCAATGTCATCCCCACTGAGCTACATGCTGTTGGGTTTTTGGAGGAAAGCATGGAGGCAAGTTTGCGTAGGGTCTGTATCTCTGATTACAGGCAAATACGTGCGCAATCGGATATGAATGCAGTACTGTAAAACAGGTTTTTACTTTAGTCTAACTTTAATTCTTTGGGCAGAAATAAGTAAAGACCCGGTCCACTATCTGCTAATTAATCTGTAAAACAATGATTCAAAACACTATAGAATCAGAATCAGTAGCTCAGTCAAAAAGTATCTTAAATATTTATTATTTCTGCCACAATATTTCCTCATTAAAAAGACCATAAGCCTACAATACGCATGCATCCATCATTTAGTCGTGAACGGTGTACTATGAAGCGAGATTAAGGGGTTAGAAAGCTATGCTGACCTTTGAGTCAGAGTTTCATTTTGACCTGCCGACAAACTAAAGCGTCTCCTCTATCAGCCTATGGGACAGCAACTTTTAATGTTTACGTATGTCCAGTTTAAAGTTTCAGCTGACATAGTACAGACAGACATCAGCATTGAGAGCGCACTCAGCCTTAAAATAATTAACTGCAATTAAAATGTTTATTTTACTGATTTGTGTGCTAAATCCCAAGATTAACTATATTCTACAGCATTAATTTCCCATCTTGTTTGCAACAGCGCTGCATTTCACGGGTATATTTTTTAATATTTACATTTAATATCATCTGATAGCGTCTCTGGTCTCTGACACTCATAAGGATCATTTCGTGAGCGCACACCGAGCCTGAAGCAGAAAGCGCGGCTTCACAGAGGAAGCTGAGCGCTGACGCTCATCATCTCTTACTGGGGTTTTTAGGTTTTGACAAACCTCTGGAGTGTTATTAAAGCACGCTAAAGTCCTCTACAACAAAAGCATTCAGTTTGCAGTATAGTTTGGTGTTTCATTGTTAGCTCCTCTGGGGTGAAAAATGTGTAAAACAAAAAGTAAAAATGAGAAAGAACTGTAACCGTACTTACCAAAAAACTCTAAAAGTTTAAGAATCTTTAGTGGAAATCTATATTCAGGCTACCGTTTGAGTTTGTTTTTTTAAAGACATGTGCACTCGGTACCAAACAAATTCGAGAGGTAAACAGCAACACTACACTCCACATTGTGCATTCAACCCCTATGTGCCAACACAGAGCCCTTGTACAATACACCGCACACAGCAGCCTGGCCGGTACTTCCCCATTTCGGGGGTTCCCAGGATCCAAGCGCAAACAGGGCGTTGGACACAGGAAGGGGGATCCTGCAGTGCAGGAAGCTATAGTGTGCCATTACAGTGCAATAATGGGAACAGGATAACAACCTGTTGGTAGCCATATAATAGGAAGTCTGTGCCAAATCCTTGCTTGCTGCAAAAGAAGAGAGAAAAAAAAAAAAGAAGTTTAGAGCTCAAGTGATAAAACGCAAAAGCATTTTTAGATTTCTCAGGAAGTCACAGGTGAGAACATGTGAGGAAAGGGTAATAATACCTCGCACTAGCTGGGAACATCGCACGACATCTGTGTGCGGATGATCAACTGTTATTTCAAAACCTGCAACCAAGAATGAAGATCATCAGCTGAACAGAACACCAGTAAGATACTGTTTACTTTCGCTTAATAAGAGGAAGAAATGCAGTATGTTACATATTTGAAATAAATAAATAAAAGCTGACTTCATGTGCCAAATGTCAACATGCCTGTGTGGTATTTAAGTGATTTTGTTCAGTGTGTGTGTGTGTGTGTGTGTGTGTGTGTCTCTCCTCTGAGAATACTGGTGTTAAACTGATTTACTGCAGAAACCAGGAAAATGCAGGACAGTAGAAAGTGTGTGCAGTCTGTGCAGTACACCCTGTACTCACCCAGAGTTTGCAGTACTATTGTTTCCAGTGCTACAAGCTCTTGTGCCTGCTGCTGGAATGCCTGAAACAGATCAAGCAGTGAAGAATTTAAGACGGGCCTCTCAACAAACAGCTACACTGCTCAAAAATGAATAAAGGAGCACTTTAAATCAGAGTAAAGCATCAAGTCAGTTAAACTTCTGAGATATTGATCGGATCAGTTAAGTACACCATTTTTTGTAAGCAGCCCCACAAAAATAACAGGATTAACAGTGGACAAAAATATAAATGGTGAAAGCCTTTTAGCATTAGATATAATAGTTTAATAACATGCAGAGAAGTTTATATATAAATGGTGAAAAGGCTGAGGTGTATTGCTCTCTTCTGTATGGGTGGAATATCTTCTGAAAGAGCTTGTGATGGTCACCTTGTGCTGATATCAGTCAAGACCGAATTAACCCCAAATGCAAAAATCACCATTAAAAAAATAAATAAATACATTTACTTCTGTCCTTTGAGGTAAATGGAAGTTTAAAACCTGAAAAAGATGCAATAGCCATTCTTTTACAGCTTGCGATGGGCAAGAAAAGCGAAAGGAACCGCCAACAGAGCAAAGCTCCAAAGGGGATTCAAGCTGTGCTGCATTTCATAAAAAAGGAGTGCACATTAACCAAATTATCTGTCCTTTCTCCTAACAAACTAAGGTTGAAAGGCATTTGATTAAATTAAGCAAATTCAGCATACAACTCACGCTTAACACTCTTTGATACTCAAACCTTATCTGTGATGATATCAAACTGCAACCGAGGGTACTTCACAAACAAAAAGCGGCCTGCCACTCCCATCTCATCTCAGGACCAGCAATAAAAGGAAAAAAAGGGAGCAATCCACACTGACTCCAGTACATGTGTCACATGTATTGCCCCCTTTCCCCCCTCCCCCCACATAGCCACACGCATTCTACACAGCTTTAAAAATAAACTTGCTGTTTATTTGTGTAGGCGTTTTTATGGCATCAGTAATAATCAAAGAGGCTTGTATCAATGCAATCTGGTATCTGCTTTCACTTTCTTTCTCCTTCTGTAGCAGGTGGGTGAAAAAAATAAAAATAAAACACACCGCCAGTCCAATCCATATTTGAAAACAGTGCCAATTTCTTTCTCTCGAGCTTACATTTCACTGCCCATCAGTGAGCAAAGTGATCACCAATACCTTGCTAATCAAGGCTTTTCAAGCTCATTTTCACATTAAATTATCTTCCACGCTGGTATTAGTGTGGTTGTGGGGAGCAGCTGCACAGTTTCTTCATCATCCTGACATGACAACTGTTTTTATTTTAAAATCGGACGCACCAAAACTGTGCACTGCTGTTCTTTGATTTCCCCAACTTTATGTTTCACTGGGGGAGCGCGTGTTTGTCAGTGAAAGACTTCGATATGTGTGGGGTGAACACGATGGAGTAGGGGAGACACGAGTTATTTTACACATTTAAAAAGAGTGAAAGATCCAAAAAGATCCCCAAAACAAAAACCAGACAAATGTTAAGAGCTATTTTAACTGATGTCCTCCCACTATTTAGCACTAGTCACTAAAGCCATTTTCCACTAGCACCTACTCGACTCTGCTGGGTTTTGGTTGTTTTCCATTACAATTGAATACCGTCTCAACGTGGGTGGGGTCATTATAGCAAGAGGGCCTGAAAGTCCTATGACATCAGTTATATGCGACAAACACAATCGGTCGCTCTCTCTCTCTGTCCCTCTGGATTCAGCCACCAAACACAAAAACATCTGCTAGTGTGCAGCCATTAAACTCATCGTAAGGTTTTATTCTTGCTCTCATAACTCATCTAGTGACGGTACCAGACACTACTACCTAATGGAAAACCCTAAAAACCGAGTACAGTCGAGTCAAGTAGGTATTAGTGGAAAAGAGGCTTAACGGTGTGTGAAGAGGGCTCTCCAGCCGACACCCTCACTCTTCACACCTGAGGTGAGATAAACCCCCAGGTGTGTCTCTCCTTCCTTTTACTAGGAACAGTAC
The DNA here is from genome assembly GCF_007364275.1 of Archocentrus centrarchus. NCBI lineage: Eukaryota > Metazoa > Chordata > Actinopteri > Cichliformes > Cichlidae > Archocentrus > Archocentrus centrarchus. The sequence goes on along the minus strand of NC_044347.1, from coordinate 25,691,658 downwards.
TAGAAACAGTGCTCTTTTGTGTTTGGGGCCACATAGTATGCATTATAAAAGGAAGGATAGCACCACTTTAACGATCACAGTGTGGCCCCCAGACGACCCAACCGCACCCCAGCAGTTATATTGCTGGGGTGCGTATTGTTATTGTTATTCTCAACCTCACAAGATGAGGACAGGACAGACTGTGGAGGAGACTGTGCAACCCTGAAGCTGTGTGAAGATGGCTTTCATTTAGCCCACAGCTCACAGCCAGTTTACAAGACAGATCATTTTCAAAGCCAAATTATTCTTTAGGAAATCTTTATGCACCCTCAAAACTGGCAAACATGGATTAAAGGTTTCCAGAGCCAAAAAAACAGATTTCAAATGAATACGCATCAAGTAGGGCACATATCATCCCTTTAGAATTATAAGGTTCTGATATTTTTGACGAAACTGACTTATTGTCATATTCTTATTCGTTGATCACTAATCAACACCAAGATTTTTTTCAATTATATACAACTTTGGCCATTTTATTTACGAAACAAGAAGGGTCTATCTGCAAAATCAAGCTCTAACTTGGTATTATACAGTTCTATTATTTAATATCTCAAAACTGGTCAGAATGCAGACAGAACCTTATATTTCTAAGGGGACAATAATTCAAAGAAAAAGACAAAAACCTCAGCCTCACAATTCTACCAGTTTCAGCAAAACCGGTAGAATTGTGAGGCTATACAAGCCACATATATCCTATAAAGAGTGCATTTTGACCACATTGCAAAGCCTGTGAAACAGAAGAGCGGTCACAGTTAACTCACATTGCTTTTAGTGTCTAGGGCAGGCTCTTGTGGGTTAATCCAGGCATGGGCTATTTTAATGACATGCTCCAGCTTCCTGGGCTGCTCCTCAACTTTAGCTGCCAGGAACAACGTAGTCTGGGAAATCATCTATGGAGGAAAAAAGGAGAGTCAGTTTTGATAGTCTGCAGCAAAGGTGACCTGTTACTAGCCAAACACTGCAGTGATACTTACATTTCTATGGAATTTGGTGAAGGAGTGGATCATATAAAACCTGTGCATATAAACTATAGCAGTGTTGATAATTAGTTGAGAGCTGGGTAAACAGTTAAGGAAAAAACATGGATGGTACAGAGCCAAAACAAACAACGCCATCAGAATGGGAGCTTAGTACTGAGCCACGGAGCTGGCAAGATTCGAGGCCGCGGGTTAAAACCGTATCAACACACTCACAATTAAAACATTACCGTTTCCGATGGGGCCTGGGATCCTCTGTAGAGTGGTAACAGGTTTAAAATACACATACAATCAGTATCAGTACTCACTTATTCCTATTTCCAGCAGACACAAGCTAACAATAGACTCTACAGACTGACGAGCCAAACAATAGCTAAGCTAGCTAAGCTAGCTAGCGGGCCTCGACCCCTCCGGCAGGCGGCAAACGCATTAAACGCATTAAAACAAGTTATCTCATCAGAAAGAACTCTACATATGATAAAAGATTTCATGCGTGTTTACACAACTGCAGTATGAAATATAACAAGCTTCACTGCGAGCTAATCCTAGCCAGAGCTAGCTTAACTGCCGCCCGGCGAGCCTCGGCTTTTCAGAAAGGATACACGTTGAGTCTCTGGCCTATTTCTTGAATTAAGTTGGCGGCCTGCTGTCGGTAAGAAAGCTCTCTGTCGGGCTCAATTCCGCAGCGTCGAGACGGCGTATTTTCGAGCTGCTCCCGGGTGAAGAGCCATTTAGTAGAGGGTCCCCGGTGCGCCGCCATTACGCTCCCACTGTCAAGCCCGACGGTATAGGACCAGAAGGGAGTGGGGCTACCGGGCCACCGGAAGGAAGAAGAAACTTCTTCTTCTCGTCGGTGTGTAAAGTCAGCTGCCATCCAGGATGGCGCATTACCTCTCCTGTAGGACTCTCCAGCCATTTAACCCTCTGAACTTGTTCGTTTTTACTACCCTTTCAGCTTGTTCGTGGCCAAAAATGGCCACTAACAAACAGAGGGCATAATTTTTTACTTTTTTCTTGTTTTTTGATTTTTTTTTTGCATAACGTTCTTAACTAACATCAGTTCTTCACGTAAATGTAAAATGTTCATTCCTTTTTTATTTATTAACCCTTCAAATGCCAGCTTGTTTGAACAATGCACTTGTTGGCAAATTACCTCAAAACTGAGTACTTCATATATTCGCAGTGCTATGGGATTCTCTTGTATTATCAAAAGTACAGCCTGAGATATGTAACTGATTAATAAGAACACTGATTATTATGCATTAATATTTTTTTGCAGGGAAGGCAAAATTGAAGAAACTCCCTTTCAGCTTGTTCGTGGCCAAAAATTGCCACCTCATGTTTATATTCAAAAAATGTTCTAAAATTAACATTTTTTAACCAATTTTCACACTTTCACAACTTGATTTTTTAAATTAGCATCGGTCCTTGTCATTAGAACCAAAATTTGATTCAAACTCTATATTTTAACCTTTTAAATCCCAGTTATATCATGTAGTCCTAATAATTTATAAAATGAGAAAATTATAAATTTACATTTTTTTACCAAATAACACATGCAACCTGATTTATTTTTTTAACCTTCATTGCAGCTAAATGCATGTCAATTATCAGCAGTATCATTGATTTTTATGAATCATTACTTTTTGTGCAGTGATGAAAAAACCTAAAAACTCCCTCTCAGCTTGTTCGTGGCCAAAAATGGCCACCTCCTTTTTGTGCTCTAAAATGCTGTAAAATAAATATTTTTTAACTGATTTTCTCACTTTCAAAACTTGAATTTTAAAATTTGCATCAGTCCTTGTCATTAAAACTAAAATTTCATTCAAACGCAGAATTTTAACCCTTTAAATCCCAGTTATATCATATAACTGCTATAGGCTTCCTCTATTCCCCGTCGCTGACCGCTGGTTGCCTGGGGTTTGTGCACAAAAGAAGCACATTCTTCCCTCGCTTGGGCATGTAGGATACTGCCATGTTAGTTTTGTGAAAAGAAAGACAGATGACAGAATCTTGTGCTGTCACAGTTGGAGGAGGTGGGGAGGTAGCTCTGGTTTGTTTCTCCTTGATTGTACCAACCAGAGCCAGTTGTCTTCTGAGGAGTTCCAAGAAAAATGAAGTAAAGATGTTTTCACATGTGACAGTGTGTCCTTGTAGCTCCTGTCAGTTGGAATGTGACCCTCATTCCATGGTTAACTTCCCAAATCAGAATTCCAATGTAGGCTCTCATCTCCACTTCATCCACATCCTTCCAAACCTCACACCTCCTCCTCCCATGCAGGTTTGTGTGGGTGCACAGAAGATGAATGATCTCTTCTGTGACAAACAGGTCAAAGGCAGACTTCAAGTTGCTGATGTGGGCAATTGCATACAGGGTGGGCCCTGGGGTGAGACCAGCAGATACTGGATTGTAATGCAGGGTCTCTTCAGCAGTGGGAAACCACATAAGTTTCCAATCATGAGACATCCACTGATCCAACTGCTGTGTCTGTATTGTCCTCACACCCTAAAGAAGTAGAATCAGGCACTGGCTGGTACTCTTCATCATCAGTGCTGATGCTGTCAACCTCTGAGGAAGGTGTGCCCTCATCTTCAGGAGTTGATGTGTCTTCAAGTACAGAGGATTTCTCCCCATCTTCGCTCTTTGAGCACATTACATAGTCAAGTGCTTGAAGCAGTGAATATGACCTTCTTGCTGGAGAAAATACGATCTTGAAGCTGCTAAGTTTACTTCTGGCAGCAGTCTTTGCTGCACCTGCACAAACTCCGGGACAGATTTACAAACAGTGCCAGAGGTTGTTGTTGTTTACCCTGCAGCTGCAACTTTGAACTCTGCAAGATGGCCAGTGAATTTTTTTTAAACTTTTTTTAGAGGTTAGATATTTGGGTGTGGTATTTTTTTTAATGAAAAGAACAAAGCTACAAGTGCTTTGAACATGTGCATCAAAGCCAAGTTTACCTGGGAAACTCAAAGCTGAATAGCTGGTAACTTGGAGGTCATAATTTATTTCAGTCTGTCTTTCAAATACATATTTCTGCTAGAATGTCACATAAAGGAATAATTATTTTCATGCACACACACAAAAAATTATGTGACATCACTCCTATGTCAAAATTGTGTGATTTATTTGCTCCACTGGAGTGTAGTAAGCCATCATACGCCCCATTGGAAACTAAGAATATTACATAAAATTGCCTGCTCAGCAAAAAATTAATAAATTATCTAATCTGGTAGAAACTGTTAAAAATTACAAATTCCATGTCTTGAGTTTAGAATGAAAGCAGTTGTGCCCAAAATGCATGCTTTTATGTTGCATATAACAAGAGATTTAAAAATGTAGTTTTAATGGGTTTCAATGGGCCAAAAGTGGCCACGATAGAGCCAAGAGGAACAATTTGATGTACACACTACATTATTGACATATTTCAGTAGCTGAAGTGGAAAATTAAAAAATCAGAATGAAATCTAGACCCTTGTGAAATTTTATTCCATATGCATTAACACAGTTAAAATGGTTAAAAAAAAGAGAGTGAAGTGGCAGCAAATGGCCAGCATAGAGCTCAGAGGGTTTTAATATCACTAACCAGTCAACTTGCGTCTGAATCGGTGTCAAACAGGAAAGGAATGAAATAGAACGAAATAGAATGGAACGTATAATGTTTTAAATTTGATTATGACGTGATTGTACAAACTGTCCAATGAGATTGGAGGGCCACTCCTGTTCAGTTCTGTAGAAAGTCACACTTTCTAAAATATAAAAATATACAGGAAAAATAAAATAAAACGTATAAAAATATATACATTGTACAAAATTAAATAAATATATACTTATGAGGCTCGTGAGGCCAGACTGAGGCAAAGACTCCAATCCGGTTCACTGGATGGCTTTGGAAAATGTGAAGGAAGGCATACATTTTGGACTTTCAGAAGAATTTTCAGATGTTTCACAGCCTTTTCCACTGATTAAGACCTCCTCCATGGCCATTCATGCTTCACCAACTTAAGTAATAGATAAACAATTAAATAACAGATATTTTTTCACTATCTACCAGAGAATTTCCTGATTGTTTTTTTTTGGTTGTTTTGTTTTGTTTTGTTTTTACAATGGATCCACAGTAAAAGAAAGAAAGAAAGAAAAAATTTTCTGTGAATTACCGGTTTTAAAATTACAGGACAGGCTGAGGAATAAGCTACCTTAAACTTTTTCTGTAATTTATTTCTTACAATTTAAGCCCAAAAAGTCGTGCTGACAGATTTCTTTCATTTGCTACAGCAGAATTTCTCCATCCTGTAGGAAAAACTGAGAGATATTGTTGAAACTGAACTTATTTTTCTTATATCGAGATATCTCAGGCTTCTTCTACACTGACAGAAAGGGGACTTTCACCGGTCTGGCCCACTTAAGGTCAACGTGGGCTGCATGTGGCTCACGGTGAAAAATGAGTGCAACGTCTCTGCTCTAGATCTTCCTCAGTCTAGTCTTTTTGAGGTAACTCAGTACTGCTGCCCTACCTGTGTCACTATCCGCCCGCTTTAGTAAACTTCTAACTAAATTTCCTACATGACAGACGAACATGCTTAACTGACTCAGCCTCATGACGTTGTTCACAGAGCCCACATGGACGTTTCCCTATTATGAATAAAGTACTGTTAAAGTTGCTGTGTCCAATCCTGATTCTGCTCATCATGACTTGATCTCTTCCACTCCAACATGGAATAACAGCAATGTTGTTACAGCAGATTGCTGTGCAACAAAGAATGGGTAGACAAAGGCAATTGGTCACCAATTCGCTTAGATGAGAGTAGCAGCTGTATCCTCTCACAATGATTTCGCTCTTAAATATGGTCATTTCATTAAGGCTAAGACATTCTCTTTGGGGTTTGATTAGAGGATCTTTAGCATCCTCCACTAATCTTAATCAGCAGCTGCGACTTCAGTGAAATCACTATTCCAACCAGAACACTCAGAAATGTATTCAGTGACATCTCACAGCCCATTCAGACTCACAAAAACTCACTCTCACAAATCTTTTCCTGAAGCACAATTCATATTTCAAGGACTAAATATTTTTAATTTCCCATTTCCCTGAAGGCAAAAGAAATTCATTTGAAGATATTAAATGGAATATGTCCTTCCAGTGACTTGTTCATTTTGAAACCAACTGTTGTGCATTTTGAGATAATGATATTGAATTTGTAGACCATTAATCGTATTCTGAAGCTTTCTGGTGTGATCTTGGCTGCATCCAAAAGTGCTTCAGCCAGAAAAATCCTGCCAAAACGATATTATGTGTGGACTCATTATGGAAAATAAAAACGATTATTGTTTGGTAACCATTTTTCAGATTCTAGGAAAAACATGTAAACACAAATCCAAACTTGTGAAACTGACCCCCAAATTCGGTGTATCAGTCTATCCTTTACTGTTGTCTCATTTCACTTTTGTCCACAAATAAATAAAGTTGAATTAATTAATTATGTCATTAAGATGCATTACGTAGCTGTGTTTAGCCCAGTAGCCCTGACAGCAAGTTTATTTTCTTTCAAACATAAATAATTTTAAAACAATGACTAATATAGAAGTTATCTGATTAGCCACAGCAGGTCACAAGTGTACTTTGGGCCCATTTACATTATTATAAATGAACCCTTGAGGTGTTATTTGATTAATTTGTGCTGATTTTCATGATTGTAAATAAAATCAAAAGTAAAATATAATTCAATTCAATTTTATTTATATAGCACCGAATCACAACAAACAGTGGCCTCAAGGTGCTTTATATTGTAAGGTAAAGACCCTAGAATAATACAGAGAAAACCCAATAATCAAAACGACCCCCCTATGAGCAGCACTTGGAGACAGTGGGAAGGAAAAACTCCCTTTTAACAGGAAGAAACCTCCAGCAGAACCAGCAGGTTCTAGGCATAGAAAAGACAGATATCTATGCAAGCAGGCATATTCCCCCGTATTCTCCAGGGGTTATATGTATTATTATTTTTTCCCTCATTTTTAAATTTATATTATGATTATTATCTTTGTGTTTACATAAATAGGGACAACAATTTTTAAATGATCCCTGCACATTAAAATAATCAGTGCATTTAACTGATCGTGATGTGATTTGTATACAAAAACATAGTCTACACTGCTTTCACTGCACATTTTCTGCAGTTTAGCCACGTTGTTCCACAAATGCAGCCATCCAGACAGGTATACCAATATTACTGTTGAATGATGTCCTATCATTTCTCACCATTATCCATATACTGACAGAGGATGTCAGTATTGCACCAAGGATATCCACAGCTTCGATTAACATTTATTTTGGCTTGAGGTATAACTTACTCATACTATGGAAAACATGCATGTTCTATATTGTTAGACTAAAAACATAAAATAATATTTTAGAAAAGCAACTATCAAATGTATTTAGAAACAAAGTTGTTAAAACAACACATTCAGTGAAACCCCATCTGCAATACTCTGCATCTTCCACTAAAGGGAAGCAGAGACCAAGGACAGGACTGAAAGCTCAGCTACATGATGGATGGTCTGTTTGCTCGAACACAGCAAAGATGAATGCAAACTGGTGCTTTAGCTGCTGCTACATGTTCCCATGTAGCTTATGCGGTTAATGCTGGTAAAGTAAGACTGACAGATAGGTATAAAAACAAAAATGTAAATATTCATATTTATACAAATATTGTTAGGAGCACCTTGCTCCTGGAGTGTGGTCTTTGTTTTAGAAAAAAATGACAAAAGTAAAAGGGTGGCATGGTGATTAGCACTGTTGCCTCACAGCTAGAAGGTCTGGGTTCGAATCCACCTTGGCCCGGGGCCTCTCTATATGGAATCTGTATGTTCTCTGCGTGGCTGGTCTCTGGTTTCCTCCCACAGACATGCAGTTAATTGGGTTAGGTCAATTGGTGATTCTAACTTGCCCATGAGTGTGAATGGTTGTCTGTCTCTCTGTGTTAGCCCTGCCCCATCCCAGCTGCCATAGGGGGATGGCAGCTGGCTCCAGCCCCCCCATGACCCTGAACAGGATAAGAGGATAGAGGGAAAAATTGAAAAAAAAAGGTACAGTGTTTATTTGTATAATGTCACAGCATGATATATGCAAGCACTCTGCAGTCTATTTTTCTTTCAAAATAAAAGCCCAACAACTTTACTACAAAGTATTTTATTTTGTAATATATGCTAAATTAGCAATAGCAAATAGGTTAAATAAGGAGAACGGTATGAAGTTCAGTAAAACATGACCAAACAAATATCTTAATAAGCAAAAAATTAATCTGAAAGCAAAATACAACAAAGTAAAACAGCTATACACTTAAAAAAAAAGTGAAGTCTTATAAAATATAGTATTTTATTTTTCCAGATTAGTAAAGAAAAAACTCTGAATTTCAAATGGTTTGCTAAGTGTAGTAAAAGCAGCAAAGCAAGTATCAGATGGCGTTAAAGTGACCCAGTGTAACAGTGTAAAGTGTGGTGTTTTGTTCCTTCCTTCGTACGACTTCAAATTACACACGACGCGTGTCAGAAGCAGAGCGTGCAGTCCGCATGAGGTGTTTCATTTCAAAAAGTGTCCAGATTCTCTTTTCTGTTTCTGCGCCTCACATCCTGTCATCCTTACTGACTCTGTGCAGCTTGATGTGACTTCCCTAATGAAATATCCCCACCACTATTTTATCAATATTTAGGGGCGAGCTGCTTCTGGGATGCATCCAGTGGCTGTGTGCTTGGTGAATTTCAGGATTTAGTGTGTTATCAAAACTCCTATGGATCAGTAATCAGTTTGAGGGAAGTAGGAACAGAGCCAATGAGCTGAACACTTTTTTTCAACAGGTTCAGCACAGGATCGGCAGCTAAGTCGTCCCCGGCACCCTCATACACGGATCTTACATCCTGCATTCCCCCACAGTTATTTCCCTACGATATCTCCCAAGTGATAGCGACCACAGATAGACAATCCTTTCCGTCCCCAATTCCTACCATGCATCCTTACACAGCCCACTCAATACCTACTGGACTTCAATACAACCCAAACATGGATTCTTACAAAGCCCCATTGACACTTTCAAGGAGCTCCTTAAATTGAGGTAATATTGGACTCTTCTCTACCCCCACCGTACACCTGTTTGTTTCCAGCTGGCAGGTTAAGAATCAACTGAAAAGGGTATACCAGAACAAGGCGGCGGGGTCAGATGGAATTAGCCCCGGGGTCCTGAAGTCCTGTGTGGACCAACTTTGTGGGGTTCTACAGCACCTCTTTAATCTTAGCCTAAGCCAGGAGAAGGTTTCGGAGATTTGGAAAACATCTTGCCTTGTCCCCCCAATGAATATAAACCAGTCGCCCTAACATCACACATCATGAAGGTCCTGGAGAGATTGATCATAGCTCATCTTAGACCTCAGGTGGGCACCTCTCTGGACCCACTACAATTTGCCTACCGCCCTGAGGTTGGAGTTGATGATGCCATCATCTGCCTGACACAGCGCACTTACTCCCACTTGGACAGATTGGGAAAAACTGTACGGATCATGTTTTTTGACTTTTCAAGTACTTTTACTACCATTCAGCCCTGTCTGCTGAGGGAAAAGCTCAAAAACATGCGGGTTGATGCCTCCTTAACCTGCTGGATTATTAACTACCTGGCGAGCAGACCACAGTCTGTGCGGCTGAAGGGATGTGAGTCTGATCGGGTGGTCAGCAGTGCAGGAGTGCCACAGGGGACTGTACTCTCACCCTTCCTCTTCACCTTGTATACCTTGGATTTTCAGTACAACACAGAGTTCTGTCATCTACAGAAATTTTCAGATGAGTCTATTCAATTCAATTCAATTTTATTTATATAGCGCCAAATCACATCAAACAGTGGCCTCAAGGTGCTTTGTATTGCGGGTAAAGACCCTACAATAATACAGAGAAAACCCAACAGTCAAAAACGACCCCCCTATGAGCAGCACTTGGCGACAGCGGGAAGGAAAAACTCCCTTTTAACAGGAAGAAACCTCCAGCAGAACCAGGCTCAGGGAGGGGCAGTCATCTGCCGTGACCGGTTGGGCTGAGGGGAGAGTCTGTGATCATTGGATGTATCAGCGGTGGACAGGAGCCTGAATACAGAGAACTGGTAGACCGCTTTGTAGAGTGGTGTGGTTACAACCATCTCTGAATGTAAGTAAGATGAAGGAGATGGTAGTGGTTTTTAGGAAGACTACTACTGCACCAAATACTGTATCCATCCAGGGAGAAACGGTAGAGGTGGTGGAGAGTTACAGATACTTAGGAGTTTACCTGTACAACAGACTGGACTGGAGATTTCACACTTAAGCTGTATACAGGAAGGGACAGAGTAGACTCTACTTTTTGAGGAAGCTCAGGTCCTTTGGTGTGTGCAAAAAGATGTTGCATATCTTCTACAAGTCTGTTGTTGAAAGTGCATTTTCTTTGCAGTGATCTGTTGGGGAAGTGGTATCAGATCCAGTGACCTAAAGAGGCTAAACAAACTCTTGAGGAAGGCTGGATCTGTCCTTCTGGAACCCCTGGAGATGACTGTCGGGAGAAGGATGCTACACAAACAGATCAAAATAAGGGACAATACAACGCACCCCCTGCACAATCTACAGAGCAAACAGAGGAGTGTGTTCAGTAAGAGGTTTTTACAGCTGCGTTGTAATAAGGACCTTTACAGGAAATCATTCCTGCCCACTGCAATAACTTTATATAATGACTCATCCCTGTCCCAATTAAGAGGTTCACATACCTATTACAAAATGGGCCCACTGCACATTGTATAGCTTCTTCTGGCATGAGTGTGTGTATATGTGCATATATGTATATATTTTCTATTGTATTTTTATCTGGGTTTTTTATTATGTGTAGTACTGCTGCTGCAATACAGAAATTTCCCCTTAGGGGATAAATAAAGTATTCTATCTATCTATGTAAATATATATATATATAATTGACCAAATGAACATCATGTTGTATTTTAAAAGACTTTAAAGTAGCAACTGAGGCCATAAACTCATTAAGTCGTGCTTCAAGTGAACAGTAGGATAATTTTGTCATAGATTTCTGTTGAGGTTTCTCATGTGCATGTTACTTGAGATTTGTCTGCTATATTTAAGGGAAAAATGTGGATTCCCCAACTAGCTGGGAGTGACTCTTGAAGGCTGCTGGCTGTCACAGAGTGAAATCAGTTGCAATGAAGGTGCTGCACCAAAACTTTCCAGTGATTTGCATTGGTTGCTACCAGATTTCCATGGTTGCCCGTGGTTTTTCATGTTTGTCTGCAAACACTTGCTAATCACTCGCCGAGTGGCAGTGAAACCTAAAAAAGTGTAACACAAACTAGAAATATTTAAGGTTAACCTTTAGAGCAATGGGCCTATCGCACTCGGCCTCACAAACGGCACTGCATGCCAAAAATGAAGTCACATCTGCTGGCTTAAGTCGTGCTTTGGTGTCATTTTGACCAGTTGTGCACCTCTCAGTTTTTGTAACCTTGGGTGGGTGCTGCAGCTGGTGTCACCAGGTTGAAGACATAAGTGTACAATACAATCATTTTAATGCTCTATCAGTACAGGAGCTTCACAGAGATTCACAAGTTATAGAAAAGGAGGTGTTGCAACATTTTGAAAAGATGAGACTTTCTGGAAAAAACTGTGAAAAAAAATTCTGTTCTATATTGTTAGTTCTTTGTTCTTTGCTTCCTGATTTGACTTCTTCTCCTCTATATTAGTGCTGATGTGAGGTTTTGTCTGACAGGGAGCCAATGAAGAGAAGCCAATATGGGAGAAATCTGCTCTCTCTTTCTAGTCCCGGTCAGTACTCTAGCTGCAGCATTTTAGATCAGCTGAAGGCTTTTCAGGGAGCTTTTAGGACAGCCTGATAATAATGAATTACAATAGTCCACCCTAGAAGTAATAAATGCATGAATGAGCTTTTCAGCATCACTCTGAGAAAGGATGTTTCTAATTTTAGAAATATTGCACAAATGCAAAAAAGCAGTCCTACATATTTGTTTAATATGTGTATTGAAGGACATATCCTGGTCAAAAATGACTCCAAGATTTCTCACAGTGTTACTGGAGGCCAAAGTAATGCCATCCAGAGTAAGGATCTGGTTAGACACCATGTTTCTAAGATTTGTGGGGCCGAGAACAAGAATTTCAGTTTTATCTGAATCAAGAAGCAGGAAATTAGAGGTCATCCAGGCCTTAATGTCTTTAAGACATTCCTGCAGTTTAACTAATTGATGTGTGTTATTTGGCTTCACGGGATAAAGCTGAGTATCATCTGCATAACAATGAAGATGCATGCTATGTCTTCTAATAATGCTGCCTAAGGGAAGCATGTATAGTGTAAATAAAATTGGTCCTAGCACAGAACCCTGTGGAACTCCATAATTAACCTTAGTGTGCGAAGAAGACTCCCCATTTACATGAACAAATTGGAGTCTATGAGATAAATATGATTCAAACCATTGCAGTGCAGTACCTTTAATACCTATAGTATGCTCTAATCTCTGTAATAAAATGTTATGGTCAAAAGTATCAAAAGCTGCACTGAGGTCCAACAGGACAAGCACAGAGATGAGTCCACTGTCAGAGGCTGTAAGAAGATCATTTGTAACCTTCACTAATGCTGTTTCTGTACTGTGATGAATTCTGAAACCTGACGGAAACTCTTCGAACAAACCGTTCCTCTGCAGATGATCAGTTAGCTAGTTTACACCATTGGAGATTGGCCTATAATTAGCTAAGACAGCTTAGCTAATTATAGACAGTCAAGTGATGGCTTTTTAAATAATGGTTTAATTACTGCCACCTTAAAGGCCTGTGGTACATAGCCAACTAATAAAGACAGATTTCACTGGTAGGACGTCTTTGAGCAGTCTAGTAGGAATGGAGTCTAATAGACATGTTCATGGTTTGGAGGAAGTAACTATTTAAGTTAACGTAAAAAGATCAATTGTAGAGAAAAAGTCTAAACAAATATCAATAGTACTAAAAGTAGCTGTACACAAAGATCCATCTTTGAGATGGTTATGAATAATTTTTTCTGTAATAGTTAAAATTTTATTTGTGAAGAAATTCATGAAGTCATGACATGAAGAGGCTGGACATTAAAAAGAATTCAGGTTTAAGGCACTTCTGCACTGGTTTCACTGTTACTGGGCTTAACCTTTTCTGAACCACAATTATTGACATTAGCAGCGGCAGCCAGGACTGACCTTACAATCACAGTATTTTCAACACAAAAACTTTGTGAACTTTGAAAAATGACAGTGATATAGTTTTGTAAATACACAACAGAATATTATTTTAATGATCATAGTGGCAAGAATTTGTAATGCGCCCAAAAATATATTTCATGATATTATAATCCTGTTAGTAATAATATGTTTAGTAAATATGAACTCTAATTTGAGAAAACAGTAACTAAACTGACCACTTTTACCCAGGTTTACATATTTCCTATAGTGCTGGTAGTTGGGGAAACGCCACAACCTATGTAATAGGAACTCCTCTATAAATATATTTTTCTTCATCATCCAGACATTTTATTTTTTGTTCTAGAAATATCTAACATAAAACATCCAAAATGCTTTTCAGGATATGATACCATAATTAGATCATTCATAAAATCACAGCCTTGATCTTCAGTAGTGATACATGTTGTGGTGATGAAAATTCCCTAAATACGGACATTGTTTTCTCACGGAATTTAAAATAAGCAGAAAACCGGGAGGTTTAACAGATAAGCCGGATTTGTCACACCCCACACTCTTCAAATATCAGCTGTTCCTTTCTGACGACCATTTATCTGCAGACGAGGAAACTGATTAAATGATTTTTGGGGGGAGGGAAAAATGATTTTATTCTTAGGAAAAACAAGACTTGTATCATTAATTTATTTTTTATGTAGTGTACGTGACAGGTGTGTAACAGGTCTACAACTATCTGCACGCGCTCACGTCCGACAGCTCTTTCAATCCACATGGGACAGATGGTCTCCTCGCGGACGCACAGCACAGCAGCACGAGCGCAGCTCTCGTGACCTCCGCCGGGAATAGTAATTAGAGTCCAGGTGTGGGGATCTGTCGCCAAGTCGCGAATCGGAGGCTGATGTGAATTTTTCCTTTTCCTGCGGCTCGTCCAGGCTGTGCGCAACACCGTTTGTCAGGTGTGTCAGCGCATACACACACTAGTTCCGGTAAACCCTTTCAAAATAAATGGGTACAGTGTCCGTCTTGGAAACTGTTTCTAGTCATGCAGTAACGTACAGTGGCTTACTTTTTTACTGCTAAAGCTACCTAGATGTGACTGGCTTGTTAAATCATGTCAGCAAACTTTGAGTCTAAGGCTACATAACATTACTAGCCCTATTATAACCAACGTTTAGCCTACTGGCACATGGGAAAACAGCATTTTGATGCTACTAGGCCAGGGAAAGCTATTTTTAACCATTTCCTTATCGTATAGGTCAGTTTATAATAGTAATGGGTGGCAGGGTAAGTTCAGTGCTTTTAATACTTTAATCCACGGACAGTGTTTTCTCACGGGTGTTTTGAACCAGATTAAAATAGTGGAGTAAAAAGTACAATATTTACCTCGGAAACGCAGCAGAAATAGCCAAGAGGACAAAGTATAGCCAGCAAATGTTAAAAAAAAAAAAAAAAACTACTTCAAAAAGTAGCAGATTATTTGTGGAGCAGAAAGTAGTCTTTGATTTTAAAATAAAGCATGATGGTAATTAAGTGATATCAGATAAAATTATATAAAATATTTCACTTTACTGTCAATTTTAACACAAATAAATTAATTAAAAAGCAAACACTTTTCAAGTTGGGAAAAATGGCTTTTGTTTTGAAATCCACACCTCCGGTGTGATTTCGCCTTACTGTGTGTAATTTGGCGCAACTGGATGAGCACCCTGTGAGGAGTCTACCTCCCTTCTTCTCTGTCTCTGGGTCTGTGTCTGTTTGTAAGCCTGCACTTCTCACACAGGTGAGACATTTGTGGAGTGCCTCAATACAACCGCAGCCGAGAAGATGACAGAGCCCACACCGCCAGACTCCACCGCCGTCCCGGACCCGGCTGTAGTTGTGGACCCCACGGTGGTAAACGGACAGTGCGAGCCGGCGGACTCTCTACAGCAGCAGCTGCAGCAACAGCCCAACACAGAAAATCACGGGGAGGGCTTTACGATGGACCAAGAGATGAAGATAACGGAAAGCATAGAGGACAGAGGTAGGCGGTCTGAATTATGCTTAAAGTTTCGCTGGATGCCCCGTGGCCAGGACGCACACCGTGCGTAATACCATGTAGACTATTGCATGCTTTACTGTATACACACTGGAAATACACATCAATTAATTCAACTATAGCCCACTCAAAATATTTCTCTTCCGTCTACATTTTGCCTCCAGATGTTCCACACTGTGCATGAATCATGCATGATTTCTGAGGGAAAAGGCTGCTTAGCTGAGGACTGACACCTAAATGTGATGACCAATATATGTGTGTTAAATTATTCACAGATCTGGGTAGTAATGCAGTGCAGAGTGTGCAAACCTGGATTCCTTGCAATGAAATGGTGCTGCAGATTCTATCTGTAAATGAATTAGTGGAGGCTTGCTGATGACCACAAGCAGCATTTAAACAGTAGCAGGTGTTCCATAGCTTCAAAATGGCACAGAGGGACGTGCTTGTAGCTTTTCCTGTGCATTGTGTGGCATTTGCCTTCATCAGGTTTGTGAAGATGTTTAGTTTCTCATCCAGGAGGCTTCTTCACTTTTAAAACAAGTGGCGGAGAGTCTCAGGTGATAAACCTCTAGCAGGAGCTGTCCCCTTCAGAGGTGGTCCTGAGGGTTGTTAAACCCATGTGATCATGTGAGTCGTCACAGGAGCCAAGGTGTGGAAAACAAGGTGTGGGTCATTACTGTCACTGGGGTCAGCAGGTGAAACCTCACATCCCACCATCATGTGAGCTACTGAGGTCACCTGAGGCAGGGTGTGAGTGGGGGGTTGAAGTGCCTTCGAAGGGATCTCAAGACTGCATTGTAGGTGGCTAACAGCTGGTGTCGTAACCCATCACCTCTGTTCAAAGATGGCCTCCTTTACTCCTTTCTGTCTTCTCAGTACAAAATCAGCATCATAATGTTGTTAAGATTGTATTTGGGTGTTTTGAACCAGTTTTTTTCCTGAAGTTGCTAGGTCTGAAATGCACCGGGATGTAGCAGGTTTGTCAGAGAATTTCCTCTAAGTATAAGTGACCACAGGGGTGTTTGCCATTCTGTTTCTCCATGGTTGGTGTCTGATCTTCTGTCCTGTGCAGCTTCACTGATTTGATGAAGGCCCAGATGGGATAACCACTTGTTTTAAGAGCCTCCTTTACATGCTTGTTTTTACATTGATATTCTTTCCCTTCTGCCTCAGATGGCACGTTTTCCGCCCGGCGTTACAGGGTCCTGATCACCCCAAGTTTGTGTTCCAGTGGGTGGTGGGAGTCAAAGTAGATGCAGGTTTTTGTGTGTGGATTTCCAGTAAACTTCAGTGCTGAGGCTTCCATCCTCCTCAATGAGCATGGTTACCTATTTTTCCTTGATATCCTCCCTGGTGGACGTTTACCCACTGAGTTGATGTGTTTGGTGAAGGCCTCTACCTCTTGAGTTTTGATTTTGACCCAGCTGATCATGTGATGACTCATATGATCAGTAGTGGATTAACAACCCTCAGGACCACTTCGAAAGGGGACAAGTCCAACTAACAGTTTATTACTGGGGACTCTGCCAGGTGCTTTAGAAATGAAGAAGCCTCTTGGCTGAGAGGTGAAACATCTTCACAAACCTGAAGGAGTCCAGTTGCTTTTTTTGTTTGAGCTCTCAAGACTACCATGATCTGGATGACTGAGAACCTACAGAGACAAAAGGAAGACATCAATTTGCACAAAACATTTAGCCTTTATCCAAATTCTGTCATAACAAAATGAAAACTCAGTTGAATTTGAAATATTGCAGAATGCTCTAATACCAATTTTAAAAAGCAAAACATCCAAACTTGTTTAGATGGATGGATTTAATAAGGCTGCAAACACTGATCAGTGATCACATGACACACATGCAGTTCAGTAAGTGGATGGCAACAGCACAGCAAAGAGGAGCAGGAGCGGATGTGTATATCATTTTATATTCTTAGTTGCCTGCTTAAAGCTGGTAAACAGCACCCCTAAAAATGAGCAAAGAGGTTTGAGTGTTCTCAGATATTCTGCATGCCATTTAGTCCATCATCATCATCATCATCATCATCATCATCATCATCTCTGCAAGGGTTTGTAGCATCTATGATCTCAGGGCTTTACTTTTCCAGTCTCTAACTCAGCTGTTTTGGTTCAGCCTTGATGTCGCTTCCACCTTTTTACAAAAATGCACACCACCTGCTCTGCACCAGACAGCAGACACACACACACACACACACACACACAGTTAGCATCCCTTTGGTGAACATGCAGTAGTGGAGTGTTCAGCAGCTGAAGTGTGAGTAACTTTTGTCAGGGTTTGGTAGAGACTGCAGACAGTCACAGAAGCACAGCTCTAAATGAGGGTCTAATTATGTTGGCTGGGTAAATGGGTTGCGGTTTGCTAACACATTCAGAAGATCAAGTATATAAGATGACAACAAAAACAAAAGTTTCCTCCTCATTATATAATTTAAGTCAGTTTGATAATGCGTAGCTCGGAGCGTTTCATATTTACCTAATTAAATCTGTGAAAACTGTACCTACTGTATTATTATGCCTATTATGCATATTCACAGTTCTATATTTTTATGATGTGACTCTACTAGAGTAGCTTTGCATGAGTTACAATTCAAAATAATCCTTATTAATCTTATACTGGGCCTCAGGGCAGGTCCTCAGTCTCAAACAGGGCACTTTCTCTCCTTCTCATTTAAGTTCATTCTCCCTTTAAACTAAATTACCTCTGACTGATTACCCCTCACAGACAGCATTTTTGAGCAGCAGGTAGACTATGTTAAAGATTCTCTCTCTATGACATCACACAAATCCAAGAGTAGAAAAAACAGTTTTAAACGGAGCATTTAGAGCAGTATGATTCGTTGCACATATACCTCATATTTTGAAACTTCTAATATGAGCAGCCGTCACTGTTACAGTGTTTATATGTGACAGAAAATATGGAAGAGTATTAAAGGTCCACTTTAAAAGCAACTTGAAGCTGTGTTTGAACATTGTGGGTCACTGAGCCCTGCGACACTGTCTGCAGGTCTTCTGGAGAGCAGCATGCGTCTGAAGCCTCATGAAGCACAGAGTTACCGCAAGAAAGCTCTGTGGGTGTCCTGGGCGTCCATCATGGTCACCATCGTCCTGGCCATCGCTGCTTTTAGTGAGTAACACATTATGATCCTGTCCTTCGGTGGCACATTACATTTCTTGTGCGTGTAAAAACACATAAAGGCAAAGTGAAAAGAGTGCTTGATGTTTGTTTTGTCAGTCGAAGGACAGCTTGGTTAATTACTGCAACACCCTGCTGGTTAATGCGACACCCAACAGATTAAACAGTCGTTCTCAAAATCAAAGGCAAGGTGAAGCAAAAGCACTTCGACGTGCCAGCTCACGCCAAGATCCTGTTTCATTCACTCGTAAAACTCGAGCCTCCCACGGCTCACCCTTCTACCAGTTACAAAAGCAACATGGAAGGTTTTTGCTGTCAGCGTTTTTGTGAAGTTGACCTTCACTCCTGGTGCATTTATTGAAGTTTCAGTTCTTTTGAGGCAGGATCTTATTTGAAACAGTAGGGAAACGCTTCATCTTTCATTATATTTTCCAACTTGTGAAATCAGATTTAAAGCCCCCTTTAGATAATTCTGTAGATGAGACGTGTGACAGACTGTGGGTTATTGCACAGATCTGCCACCAAATACCCATCGCTTGATACTCAGCTTCCTCTTCCTCCTCTGCAGGAAATGCATATTCGTGCTTGACTTAAGTAAAGAGCACAAGCTTTGCCTCTGTGAGCCGTATCAACTCATCACTGGTTTGTATATAGATATGAGTTTCCTGTAAAACTGATGAGAGTGAGGATAATAACCTCCCTCACCTTGTTTTTCAGTGTGTTTGTGTTCATTAAGCCATTTCTCTCCACTGAATATTTTTCTTCATTAGACATTCTTACCACATTTCTGCAGTCCTGCAGTGGGACTCTTGGTTTTTCTCATATTGGCTGATCTCACTCATAAATGAAATATGGCACCGCCTTCAAATCAGATGCAGAAATGAGCACAGGAAGAGACGGATGAGACTGACGTAGCAGGCGGGATTTCTGTGAACAGTGATTTGACTCACAGTGAGAATCGCTCCACACACACACACACAGAAGAAAATGCTGTGGTTTAGTGATGTACAGTACCAGTGTGTCCAAACTTTGACCAATACTGTATTGAGATTACACAGTAACATTTCTTGATTTTTCTTTGATGTGTGTGAAATTCCTCTGGGTACTTTGGCACCTCCCACAGTCCAAATTCATACTTGTTAGGATAATTGTTAGGATAAAGCTGAATTGGTGGGGGTGTGAATGGGAATATGAATATTTGTTTGTCTCTTTAGTTGTCTGTGGTAGTCTGTCCAAGAGCACGATGTTAAAGTGCAAACTGCATCCAGCAACTTCAGCTCTTTGCAAGCATCCGCACAGACAGCACAGTAACACAAAGCTAGCAAAGAACCCAGAGTGATGATAAAGCTGAGTGCTGATCCCAGTCCAGCAGCCAGAGCCTGAACGGCAACAGGTAACAAAAGCAGTGATGAGCAGTCAGGCTTGTAGCCACCATTCCTACCTTCATATGTTTCTACAGTAGATTCACTGTGGTGATCGCTGTGGTCTCTTTGGACTTATTTTAAATTTTTCTTTGTGTTGTCAGCTTTGTGTTCAAGCCGAAAAAAGGTCTTGTGTGAGGATTTGGGTTTTTGTCAGTGTGTAGAACGGCAGCCTAAGGTTTATACTTGTAACTGGTAATTATGTGACAACGCATTTTAGGTCATGTTACAGAGTAACACAAAAGTGTTACATGTTAATAAATGACTTAAGTAATTAAGTAACATGCATTACTTTTAAGAAAAGTAAGTAGTAATGTGTAATACATTACTTTGTTTGAGCAATGACCCCAACATTCTTGAATGGTCTGAAAATCCTCAGCAAACATTACAAACTGAGCAGACTTTAAGTTAAACATTTGCCAAATTAATATTTGGTGTATATTTTGCAGCCATATGAAACCATTAATCACATTCCTCAGTTAATCATATTTTAAATGCCGCTGAGATGTGTGGCGCTTTGCGCTGTGTCGAATGTTCCAAACACACACGGTGTCACATTAGTTTGCAGAGTCTGGCTAACGTTAGCAGTGCTAGCAGCAGTAGCCTTGGCTGCCTCCATGCTAGTGTAGTTTCAGTTGGACTGAAAACAATGAAAGGAACCAAACAAAACCTAAACATGAAGACCTCAGAGTGGGATAACTGCAAACAATATTTGGCAGTGTTTTTCGAGTTTAACAGTCAGTGTGATATTACACTGATTATTGACTATTTGTATGTAACCTGCCAAGGGACTGCAGATATAAATTAGCTTTAAGCTAACTCTGGTACAGTGAATCAAATGCCAACATTTATGTTAATACTGTATTACGTCAAGCTTTATTAGCCATCCATCTTCACCATGTTTCTGCCACTTCGGGTTTATTATGTTCCTCTCTGAGAGAGGCATATTCATTGCAAATTTAAGAATGTTATCTCCTTTGCAGTAATTATTTTGCAGATGTTTTGCATTGTGGTGAAAAAAATGTGATAAATATCTTTTTGCTGTAGTTTTGCATAATTTACTAATTATATCACTGGCTGGACAGGGCTCCCGTTTGCTTAATTTGAAATTAATCAGTTTAAGTTGTAAGTTGTATGCTTTGTTTTGTGATCTGTGAAGTTACGGAAATACTGGAAGAGTGATTTTAGACAGTGGTTGATAATCACATCTATACAGCAGCACAAATTAGATTCACTCTGGTCTTATTTCTATTCCTGTTTGATTGGTACTGTAAAGAAAATGAATTTATTAACAAACAATCCACTGCTCCAGTTTCGTGATCACTCTTTAAACACTCATTAAATCTTCAGTGGAAAAGTAGCCGGCTCTTTGGAAACAAGCCAGAGTACACTGAAATCAACCACAACATTAAAACCACTGACAGGCAGGCAAAAATGTTACTCATCTCACTGAAATCTACTGCTCAGCTGGGAAACCAAGGGTCCTGACGTTCATGAGGAAGTTATTTTGGTGCATGTCACCAACTAAACATGACAATACAAGTATCCCCAAAACCCCGTGGCCTTCCCTCGCAGGAGGATGCTTTAGAAACACAACAAAGAGGCAAAGGTGCTGATCTGGCTTCCAAGATGGTGCTAGTAACAAGCTGTTTTTATAATCCTGTGTAAATAGGAGCCTTTGAATGTAAATAGACTGAGCGAGAATTGTGCTGTGAACCAAAAGCAGATACCATCCTCTTTCATTTTTAGCTGTGTGTTTACATTTGCTGGACATATTTGTTTCCATAAAGGAGCTCCCTGCGTGAGCCAACATAAACCACACCAAACAAAATATTGTTAAAAGGACGAGGCTAAAGATGCGCAAAACACACACAGAGAGAAAAAACCCAACAGCTCCCTAATTACTCTGAATTATAAGTTTATCTGAATTATATAACACTAGGGTTAATACCCAGGTCCCCGACAATGTATCTGACTGGTTAAATGTTTGTTGGTACAGGTGAAGAACAGATGGATGGACAGTGTTTTCTTAAATTATTAGTAATTTTGCTGCTATGGCGAAGATAAAGTCAAAGTTTAGCTGGTTAAGAGCATTTTAAATAAGTTCTAGCTGAAAGTTAAGAGTTAAAACCAAGGAACAGTGAAGGGCCTTCAAAGAAAAACACTGAGAGATGGTATCATAGTTGTATATCAGTGTGAAGGACCTCATTAGGATTCAAACCCTGAGGTCCAGCAGTGTTTTACAGACTTATCAGAGCTCTGCGGGGAGTCAGTCCAGTCAACACCACCTGCTGTTGTTCTCTGTGAGCTCTGCATAACGACAGAATGATACAGCCACTGGGTAACGTATGCCCTGCAAAAACATTGGCATTACTCTAACATGGAAAAGACCAAGTGCGTGCGACCTTTACTGTAGGCAGGCAGGCAAGTGCAGCTTTTTAGTTTATAGAAAAGAACATCTCAGTGGGGAAAATGTCACGGGACAGTCATCACCTAAGAAGTGTTACTACACGAAGTTAGGGAAAGGTTAACTTTGGACCATTTTCATAGCAGTTTCACACCTGGCTGTATATTTTTAGACCAGTTACATTCAGCAGTGTCAAAAAAACACTAATGCTTTGATGGAAATGGCTCTAGTGACGATGTCCCAAGAGCGCTCTCAGTTTATTTACAGCAGCTCAGATTAGAGCGTCATATAGTTCAAAGAGTAGACACATCCCAACAGGAGTGACTAGTCAAGTAGATGCTGAAAATGAGCTCTTTTTGCTGTGTTGATTTGAGATGGAATGACCCTCATCCCTAATCCGCAAAAACACAAACAAAAGATGGACAGAACCCACCTAACCCATTCTGTGGTTTGTAAACTTGGATTTTGAAGCCTCAGCTTTAGATTTATGGCCACTGGCATCTTGTTTTGATCATATTTAGCTGAGAGGGTATTGTGCTGAGCTTTCAGCTAATGCTACCAAATCTAGTTTGCAAACTCCATCTATTGCACAGACATCGGTACCTGCTAATTAGTACTAAGTAACAGGCTAATGAAGTACTACAATTTCATCAAAGTGGAAGAATTATGATAAGCCAACAGAAAGTCATGTTATTTGTCAAATCATTGAGTTAAAATACTCCAACAGGCACCAACACTACAAACATGGTTGAGAAGCCCAGTTCAGTGATTGAAAGTAGCACAGTGAAGCCTAAGCTAATAGCTACAGCTGCCTGGATTGCTCAGTGCCCTAGTAATGCAAACTTTAAGCACTAATGCAACTTAAACAGGCGAGTTATGTAAAGTTTTCAAATCCACCATCTGGACCTTATAACGTGGAGTTTGCATGTTCTCCCCATGTCTGCGTGGGTTTTCTGCAGGTACTCCAGTTTTCTCCCACAGTCCAAAGACATGCACTGAGGTTAGGTTAACTGGTGATTCTAAACTGCCCATATGTGTGAATGTGAATGGTTGTCTGTCTCTGTGTTAACCCTGCAACAGACTGGTGACCTGTCCAGGATGTACCTCGCCCATAATCCACCCATGATCCTGAAAAGGTTAAGGGGAAGAAAATGGATGCATGGATGGATGGAGTTATCCTCTTGAGACCCGAGCTCCTGTTTGCAATGCATTTTCAATTTCTCTTAGATATTTGTGATTTGATGGACCTGAAATGTATTTAAACTAAGCTTCCTCTTTGGACAGGAAGTTGTATTTTGTTACATGGTTGTTATATACTTTTGTGAGAAAAAAAAAAATGTCCTCAGATGTGGACACTGGGATTATTTTATAGCACAACACAACAAAAACAACATGACTTAAAGTATAAAATACTATTGAGCACAATATAAGGTGCAGCAAAGCCAAAATGTAATGTCCCCATATGTGGACGCAGGGTCTCAGGAGGTTAAGTTAAAAAAAAAAGTTACTCCCTGTAATTGTCATGAACAGAAATTAGATACAGAGACAAAACCAGTTTTTGTACTGGGCTGTAAACAGGCTCTGCAACAGACTGGCAACCTGTCCAGGATATTACCCTGCCTCTCATTGGGATATGATTTTAAGCTCCAGAAATTGCTGCTTGTTAAAACAAAATAGTAAAGAAACCATTTTCTTTTGATTTGATAAAGGGTGAAACTGAGAGTTTATCTGAATCTGAACTGCATCTTTGGGTGAAATCTAAGCAGACCTGCAGTCGGGGTTTGGTTTTAGACCTCCAGCTCATGTTTTATTATCAAGGAGAACTGAGTTGAATAAATAAATGGAGAAACTTTAATGACCAGGCTTATGCACTGCTACAAGCAGGGCAGTCAAACAAACACCACCAGTCCACCAACTGCAAAAACAACTTGACAGTGAAGTGTTTCACTGATATGCATAATGCTGCGGCAGAATCAGACAATAAACTGAAAGAGCGGATGGTGTTTCATCTTCTCCTGCTTGTCTTGTTAGATGTGACAAGAAGTAAGGAAGAGGAAGAGGGAGGCTAGAATCTTCAGCTGAGTGTGTGTGTGTGTGTGTGTGTGTGATAGCCTGATGTGCTCCCGGAGGTCCGTCCCCGCTGACACGCACCCAGCTTTCTTGGGAGCTAATTAGTCATTGCCGGGCTCAGCTTTGACGACCGCAGAACCGCAGCAGATTCATTTATACACAACTTGCTCTCTCTGCTCCTAATGAAGGCGCTAGGAGGCGAGGAAGGGAGGACAGAGCCAAGAAGGGGAGAGGAGCAGAAGATATGCATTTCTGGATAACATTACAGTCATATGTTTTGGGTTTATTATCCCAAATGAGATCTTTAAAAACTGACATGATAGCACGAGAGCAGAATTCACAGTGAAGGAATATGAAGTCTTTTCAGCTATCTGGAGAATTTAACTTGGAAAAATAGATACTGTCAACTCTGTTTTGTACTCTTAGATACAAATCTGCTCCCTTGATGGTGCAGCAAATGGTTTTGGATCAAGCTTGAGTGTGCAGGAATGAATCTGACTGCAAAACCGAGGCACTTCTGTGTAATCCTTGCCTTGTGTTTTGTTTCTATTTTTTCTACTCTCACGTACATGCTCACCTCAGTTGCTTTTGGCAGAGTCCTTAGCTTGTAAACCAAAGAAAATGGTCTTGTTTGCCTGCTACCTTTGCCTCGTTATGTCAATTCTGGCAGATAAGTACCTCAGGAGCCCTCCCTCCTTATTTATCTTCATTGTAACAGCTGCCAGTTCTATTTGCTGTATCATGCATTGTTGACACATGGAGAGATGAGGCTCTGACTTATAAATGTCCCCACCCTGGATGTTTAAAGAAGAGGCGAATGCAGCAGTGTGTTAATTGAATCGCTATAGTCAAAAGGAGCCAGCATTTATATTTGGCGGTGTGGCTCTGTTCTGGTACCTCCTTTCATGTGCAAACACGGAAAGCCAGAGACAGGGAATGCAGCAAGCAGCAAGACCCCATCAAACACAGTTAGAAATAGCTTGAAATGCAGGTGCTGGAGTGGAGGTGGGTTGCAAAGGAGCTTGCACTTGTGCAGGGTAAGGTATCTTAAATAGTGCGGCCCAGCTGTGTAGAAGGTTATCAGCTGAGCCGTCACCTGATGTGGGCTGGCTCTGAGATCTGCCAGCCTGTCGTTTGCTTTCTGAGCTCGGACGCAACCTTCCAAAACTCAAAGGGTAAAATCTTGTTATTACAGGAAATACAGAACTCAAAAGAAGACTGATATTTCCGTCTGCAGGAATTTATATTTGTCAACATGGCCAAGTTGAGCATGCAATAGATATGAGACGGCATGAAAGGAGGAGCTGGGGTACAGGTGGGTTGCAAAGTGGCTTGCAGAGGCAGCAGCAACTTTTTTTTTTATTACTGACAAGCATTTCATCATTTTGCTGTGCTTTTTGTAAAGCGCTCTGGTCATTGTGGTGTAGAATAAATCCATAAATTGGTAGTTTGGGAGCAATTAGTTGCATATGTGTATGATTATAATGTGTCGGGGAGCATTTGATGCAGCTGTCTTCATGCCAGTCTTCATGGGCTTCATGGGCTTAAACCAACCACAGTTAAATTACATCAGTATTTTTGGTGAACGTGCTGATACTACATCCACTCTGCACCGCTGCAGATTTCAGGTATCATTAAAAAGATCCCTTCCACTCATTTGCATTCAAGGGTCGCTCATGTGTGCTTAACTGTGTGCGGGAGAATGTGGATGCAGCATCTGTTTCTGTTTTCATTTTGGTCTGGGCTGTGGCAGGTGAGTAGGTGATTGTGCCTTCAGGCTAGAGAGAGCAACCGAATGTAGATGAAACAATAAGAGAGGAAAAGCGAGGATGGATGGATGAGAGGGGCGCTTGGGAGGCTGGAGGGAAAAGAAAAGGAAGCACAGACAGGGAGAAGGCATAGGAGAAAGAAAAGATTTGACTCTTTTCGCAGCAAATAGATTGAGCTGCTAAAGGGGGGAAGAGTGAAAGTGATACCACACAGTGCTGTGTTTCTGTATGCAGGGCTGAGGCGAAATGCTGGCCCCCTGTGAGTCTTGCTAAAAATAAACGTGGGAGGAGAGGATTCCTCCCTTCTATCTGTGTGCATCTTTCTCTCCTTTGTCTCTTCTTCCTTCTCTCCTCATTCCCTCCCATTGCAGGTGTGTGTGTGTGGGTACATATAGCTATGTTCCTCAGTGTTTGTTTTTAACATATCTACAGCTTACTATTATTAATCCAAATCACAGGCAGATATTCAGTACCCCAGTCAAAACAGTGCTTCCAGCAGGTTCTCTGCAGAAACTCACAGTAATCATCGCTGCAGTTAAACGGGGGGGCAGTCAGCACACAGACTGCAGGACAAATCTGAAATCTCTGTTGACTTAAAATGAGAAGATCACAATCACTGATTCTGCGTTTACAGCACTTAAAAGCCCCGAATCAAATCAAATCAAACTGGAAATGAATATGAACCAGGCAGTGAATGTTTTTCCTCTCTTTTCTTTTTAGCGGTTTCTATCATGCGCCACAGTGCTTCAGCGTTTGGATTTGCTGTAAGTCCAGAGTAAAGACTCCACTTCATTACAACTAAAAAAAAAAGTGCATGTTGTGGTGAAAGAAGAACTAATGTCTGTGTTTACGCTTTGCAGTTTGATGCCACACTGGATGTGTTATCCTCTATCATTGTGTTGTGGCGGTACAGCAACGCTGCAGCTGTCCACTCAGCGCATCGTGAATACATGTAAGTACGATAACAAGGCCATCATTTATACTGTCTGTGGCATATATGCTACTTCACATGCTGGGAAACATTTTAAATCAAAGCCAGCGTGGAGCCAGTTTTCAGACTGGGATTTTTATGCTCATGACCTGTTTTTTTGTGGTGTAGGAAATTAGATAACTTAAGTGTTTAGTGTTTTATCTGTCTCCTTAGCAATGCAAACATGTGTTTGTGGCTCAGGAATCATCTGCTAGGCTGCTGCTTGTCCTTTGCTTCTGCACCATCAGACTTATTTGTATTGAATGGTAGGAAGTAGGGAGAAGGCCTTAGCGGAAACATTTTAGTAAAGTCTGGTCGTTTGAACAACTGCTGATGCAATAAAGTATTATTCAGTAATTTTATTACAGTATTACAGTGTATTGTAATATGCTGCTGTGACATGTGCTGCAGAAGCTTTGACTTGATATACATTCATCTTATTTTGATTGAGGGCAGCACGGTGGCGCAGTGGTTAGCACTGCTGCCTCACAGTTAGAATACCATCTGGAAGGCCTGGGTTCGATTCCACCTTGGCCCAGGCCTCTCCCTCTCTCTGTGTGGAGTTTGCATGTTCTCCCCGTGCTTGCGTGGGTTTCCTCCGGGTACTCCGGTTTCCTCCCACATTCCAAAGACATGCACTTACTGGGGTTAGGTTAATTGGCTAATCTAAATTGCCCATAGGTGTGAATGAGAGCATGAATGTGAGTGTGAAAGGTTGTTTGTCTCTCTGTGTTGGCCCTGCGACAGGCTGGCGACCTGTACAGGGTGTACCCTGCCTCTCGCCCTATGACAGCTGGGATAGGCTCCAGCCCCCCCGCGACCCTGAACAGGATAAGCGGAAGTGAATGGATGGATGGATTATTTTGATTGATATGTTGCTACTTTCCGCTGAATCTACGATGAAAACCTTAGAAGCCTGTGAACATCTGGATTTTAGAGCCACTGTGTGTGGGCAGCAATAACTTTAATTCATGTATACTTTGTATGTACAGTGTACATATCCTCTTCATTCCCAGCATTGGAAACCCATAAAAATACTGTGAAATATAATTTTACTGTTGTTTTATCTACAGTGGGGGGGAAATAATTATTGATCCCCTGCTGATTTTACAAATTTGCTTACACTCTCTGATTTTTATATTTTCATTTTAATGGAGGGAGACAGAATATCAACCAAAAATCCAGAAAAAAACCCACATTAAAGTTATGACTTGATTTTCATGTCATTGAGTGAAATAAGCATTTGATCCCCAAGCAACACATGACTCAGTACTTGGTATGGAAACCCCGGTTGGCATGCACAGCAGTAAGATGTTTCTTGTAATTAGTCACAGGTTTGCACTCAGATTTTTTTCCTCTCCTCTTCACAGAAACTCTAAATCTTTTAGGTTTCTTGGCTGCTACTTGGCAACTTGAAGCTTCAGCTCCCGCCACAGATTTTTTTTTATAGGATTGAGGTCTGCAGACTGGCTAGGCCTCTCCATGACCTTAATGTAATTCTTCTTTAGCCACTCCTTTGTTGCCTTGGTGATATGTTTTAGGTCGTTGTGATGCTAGAAGACCCACCCACAACCCATCTTCAGTGTTCTGGCTGAGGGAAGGAGGTCCTCGTCCGTCCACTGGCCCCTCAATGCGGTGAAGTCATCCTGAAAACCAGCACCAAAGCATAATGTTTCCACCTCCGTGCTTGACTGTGGTGATGGTGTTCTTGGGGTCATCCTCAGCATTTCTCTTCTTCCAAACACGGCGGGTCGAGTTGATGTCAAAGAGCTCGAGTTTGGTTTCATCTGACCGCAGCACTTTCTCCCAAACCTTCTCTGAATCATTTAGATGTTCACTCTCAAACTGAAGACGGACCTGCACATGTGCCTCCTTGTGCAGGGGGACCTTGTGGGTGCTGCAAGATTTCAATCCATTACAGCGTAGTGTGTTACCAATGGTGTTCTTGGTGACTGTGGTCCCAACTGCCATCATATCAGTGACAAGCTCCTCCTATGTAGTGTTGAGCTGATCTACCACCTTTCTCATGACCATCCTCACCCCATGAGCAAAGATCCTGCATGGAGCTGCAGACTGAGGGTGACTGATGGTCATTTTATATTTCTTCCATTTCAGAATAATCACACCAGCAGTTGTCACCTTCTCTCTGACCTTCTTGCTGATGGTCTTGTAGCCCATTCCAGCCGTGTGCATGTCTGCACTCTTGTCCCTGATGTCCTTTGACAGCTTTTTGGTCTTTGCTCATGGTGGTGGAGAGGTTGGAATGGAAGAAATTGATTCTGTGGAATTGATTGATTGATTGATTGATTGATTGTAATCAATGTGCCACATGGGCACATAGCTAAGTGGAAGCCAGAATTCTGGCTGGGTTGTCGGGGATCAAATACTTATTTCACTCAGTGACGTGCAAATGAATTTATAACTTGTATGTAATGTGTTTTTTCTGGATTTTCAGTTGATATTCTGTCTCTCTACATTAAAATGAAACCACCATAAGAATTAAAGACTTTTCATTTCTTTAGTTTATTTTGGTTTTCTCACACCAGTGAGAAAACATACAAATTCAGCAGGGATCAAATAATTCGCTGTATGTCTTACCATCTGTTCTTGGTGTATCTCGACAACTGTTTGACTTATTTCATTTAGGGGGTCTTTTCCTTGGTGCTTTGCAATCAGTGGTAATAAATGGGCAAAGTCTTTCACCCCTATCATATGCAGCCAATAATGTCACTAGATGTTGCAGCTTTATCAATATTTTTACTTTAAAATGAATGTTCAGCCCCAAAAAAATACTTTGACATTTTTGTTTCTGTAGAAAGTGTTTTTTATTCTTCATTTCATATTTGAAAAATAATAGCAGAAGCCTGGGCATGCCCTCGTGTTTAAATAAGTCTATAAAGACCAAACAAATCCAGCAAAGCGATGAAATTGATTTCAGTGTGTCTACAATGGCTAAATGTGAGAGAGGGAAGAGAGTGTGTGCGGTCTGCTTTGTCCAGTAGAGAAGTGTGCCGGACAGCGCGTCTCTTCAGCTCTGTCAGGCTTGGCCCAGTGGGACCGATCACAGACGAGCACCTCACATCTTATCTCTACCTGGCTGAGAATAAAGTGTGTGTGTGTAAGTGTGTGTGTGTGTGTGTGTGTGTGCTGGCCTTTCAGAGCCTGTTGAATGGTCAGTGTGCTGCTGGCAGCCAGCAGGAGACTGAAAGAGAGAGCGGAAGAAAAGCCAGTCCATCACTTCAGTCATTACTTTATTTCTGGTCTCTTCTGAACAGTGTTGTATCAATTCATCCAGCGTTGGATGGACTCCATGCAAAACAAAAATATCAGTTTACAAATAAAGTAAAATCTCAAAGTTTGTCCGTACTGTAGGAACTGCTGGTGGTTTAACAAAGTGAACCTTTCACTCCCAACATGCATTCACCCTTAACAGGAAGGACAAATAATTGCAGTAGAGACGACAGATGAGCTCATATCCTCAGGAGACAAGACACTATGTACATGGAAAAAGATTCAACAGCAAAACAGGCACAATGTGAACAACAAAATAACAGTTAAAATACTGCTTTAAAAGCAAAGCCATGAGGAGGCTGCAGCGAGGCTGATTGGGAGTCTGACTCTGCCTAACAAGTATAATAAGGTAATTATTGGATGTGCTGGTTGTTTAGTCTTTTTTTATTGTCGAGATTGGGATAAGAATAGTAACGTTTGTTTGTATCTAGAATACTACTAAAGCCAATCTTGGTGTAAAACCTGGAAGCAGGGGAAACAACTGGCTCTTTCCAAGGTGAAACTAGACAACATCTTGAAAATGATTCACACTGGCCACGTGCCAGTGAGTTCTCGGACCACACCGGTCTTTGAAAATATACGATTTATACATCCAAAGATGCCACAAATACAGTTGCTCTTATTGAACATACATCAAATAAAGATACTTGACAGGAGGAATTATAAATATGTTACAAATTGAAAATAAAATTAGGATAGGGGTGTAAAACGGGTCACTTAGCTCCCCTACTTCCTGTGTGCATCTATTTAAATGATATGCAAATAGAAATGGCATCTTCCTTAACCCCTAGAGACTTACAATATCATCAGTGACAAAGCCAACCAAGCTGTCTTTATGTGTTACCAATGCTCTAACAGCTTTTGTGCTACCAATATAAAACTACTTGTAAAATAAAATATTATTTACAGCAATGCAAGGTAACCCAGTATGAAAGAAGGGCATGAAAAGACCTGCCTTATAGTTCAGTTTTCAGGTTTAAACATTTAGGCCCCGTTTACACGAGAACGATCCAGCAAGAGATTTGAAAACACTGTAGTTCCCATGTGGGCCACAAGGTGGCGGTGTGTGTATAGGAGTCGCAACCATAGTGCGCATGTGCCAGTACCTCCCGTTTTTAAAAAGGAGCGTTTTAGCCATTTACACGCAGACGGAGAACCGAGCATTTCAATGCTTGTTGCGTTGCCGTCGTGTAAACAGCCGCAACGCAACAAAACTTTAGTTTTTACCTGAAAACGTTCTCGTGTAAACGGGGCCTTAGATTGGTGCATTTATAGGAATTTTCTGAGTAAAAACCAATGAGAATTCCTGTATGCTTAAATTACAAACTCACCACCTGCATAAATCACTATCAATGCCTGTTAAATCCTGAAAGCCATTTCTACCCTTTATGCTAAGCTAAGCTAACCAGCTCCTAGCCAGTGACGCCGCTCTCCTCCACTAACTCTCAGCCTAAACAAATGAGAGTTAGTGTTAGCTGAAACACTAACACACACAGCGGGAACTTTTCCCGAATAAACATTTCCTGAGCCTCAAATTATTGGATTATTAACTGATAACACATAGGTTAGCTAACACCATAAGCTACAGGTTACGCCAAATCAAGTGAGCAATAATATATATTTAAACTGCAGTATTATGTTTAAGGTTCAGTTGGTGTGTCAGAAAGAGCGACTGAATCTACCAGGCAGGCTGCATAAAACAGTCAGGACAAACAGGAAGTGTGTGACTAAGGACCTGTCTGATTAATCCCAGCTGTGTTTTTAATATAAATGTTTGACAGCATGTTAAACCTTCACATTAGAACATCGACACAAATCTACTTGAATTCATTTTATCATTTTAGTACCTAACTGGAGAATTTAGACAAAGTTACAGAGCTGTAATTGGCTTCACTGAGGAGACTGCTTCCTCCTGATCACAGACACTCAGACAGTCCCTGACAACTGCACACACACACACACACACACACACACACACACACACACACACACACACACACACACACACACACACACACACACACAGAAATACTCCTAAAATACACAAAAAAGACGAGAGTCACCCAAAAGCAACAAAACCCTCAGCAGGTACCTGGCTACAAAGCTACCTTGGGCTGCTCTCTGATACATAGTTGCCACAGTGGGCAGCTCTACATGTTTGATCTGGCTTTGAGTTTTACGCTGGATGTCCTTCTTGACACAACTCTAAAGGGGATTTGGGTCTCTAGCTGGAATTTAACCAGTGACTCTTTGCTTGCCAAGCAAATGTGTAAACCCCAACACTATATTACTTAAACAGAGGGATAATATACGTGCATACCTTGACTGCAGCCTGGTGTCGTCCTGCCGCTGTAGTGTTTTCCTGTTTGTTTGTCAGGCAGCCAGCGGCTCACAGCAGACCGAGCGAGAAGGCCACCGATTCACAACGAGAGGCTCCGCGTTATTGTTCTTAATTTTCGGATCTGTCTGCGAATGACAGAGAAGATGCGGTTAAGCAGCAATGCCCAAGTACCGAGTGGTTGCCAAGGTAACAAGCTTAAGGTGTCAAAGTAAGACAAATTGGGGACTTTTACTTTCCACGTGAAAACACAAATACTTCCATTAAATCACTAAGATTAGAGATGCTGTCATTGTGAAGGCCTTGATGCTAAAAAAAAAAGTGATCAACATCTGTGGATGAAAACAGAAGCTGGAAGCTTTACGGGTCTTTTTGCTGCTGCAGTAAACAGCAGCTCAGAGGGATGGTGTCACTTTCCATCCACAGTACGCTGGAAACAACAGGGGGCTGTAGTGGTGGATATGATGCTCCCATGTGTGTGTGTGTGTGTGTGTGTGTCTGTACGCGTTTGTGCGCCGTGCTGTGGACTTCCCAGAGTGATGTTGGGTGTTGCCTTGGTTACCTCATCAGGTCAAAACCCGGGGCTCGAGTGTGGCTCGAGAGCAGCCGTCAGATTTGAACACATACACTCAGGCGTTCATCTGTGACCAGGGCATATGCTCCGATTGGTTTTTGTGTCCCTCTAGACTTTGTTAATTGGGTAAAGGTGCTTAAAGGACATCTGCTGCTTCCAAATGAATCCTCTCTGAGCTTCTCTGCTCTGTATCACTCTATATGAATATTATCTGTCATTCAGGATCATTTTGGGTGGCGGCAAACTGCAGCCTTGTCTAAGACTCTACAGTTGTCCTAGGAGGTCTGCGAGGCTGCTGTTTTGAGCTACTGCCTATGACTGGATATTAAATTCAGTCAGGACCAATGCAGTCAAAAGGAGATTGATATTTTTATGTTTGGCTCTGATCAGGGAGGTGTGAGGAGACACAGGGACATGCAGACTCCGCACAGAAAGGGCCGCCTGTTGCATCGGGATCTGTGCAGGATGGAAGAATGAAGAATCAAACCTAAAAAGCACGCTATTTGTGCGGTTACTGATCGCCTGCTGTCTTCTTTCCTTTCCTCCACAGAGCTTGTGTTATCCTGGGTGTGGTTTTCATCCTTTCCTCCTTGTGCATTATCGGTAAGGCCATCCACGATCTGGCCACAAAACTGCTGCCTGAAGTGGTAAGAGCTCATCCATCCGTCACACTCTTTCAGCTGGAAGTTCACTCATTTTTAGAAAGATTTTACGTGGGATCATAAACCAAATGTGAAAGGACAAAAAACACAAATGCTGCTGAGCCCCATATTTTAATTGTTCTGCACTTAGAGCACATGAAAACACTGGATGAGACTAGATAATAGCAGATTAGAGTTTACTACCACATGATTATGTTCCTACATGGTGGGCAGGAAATGGCTCCAGCTGAGATGCAGGGGTCAGACACGAGATAGACGGGAGCTTTGGATCAAGCAGCCACCATATGGGATGCATAATGGTATCCATTTAGCATTCAGGGGAAACCCCTCCTAAACATATTAACATACTGTTCACTATGGCAGCTGATTTACCCACAGTCAAGCCAGGTCACGGTTTGGTTCATCTCTCTAAACCCGTGCCAAAGGTTTAGTGTATAATCAGATTTTTCTGTGGAATTTTTAAAGCTTTTTTAAAGCTTTTTCCACATAGTAACCACTGATCTATCCAGCCAGGAACAGGACTTTGCTGTCCCTGGTGTAATACCAACAGCCTGCCCGAGACGAGGATTTCATTTATAATTAAAAAAAAAAAAAGCTCTAATGACATTGCTCTCATATCTAATAATATCTTTAAAATCACCATGCAGGATGTTTATTTGCATGAAGCTGTGTGTGTGTAACTTGGTTGACTTTGTCCCTGTCAATGGATCTAACGGGACAGCATATTTTCATCAAGAAACGTGGAGGAGGATGTTATGGACATATAGATGTTACTGAAAAGATTAAATGTGTGCGGGTTTGGTGTTTGTTTCAGGACATCACAAGATCATTTGGTTTTAAACATACATACATACATACATGTATGAAAAAAATTAAAGGAACACTTTGAAATCACAGCAGATCTCAATGGAGAAAAAAAAATCATGCTGGATATCTACACTGGTGTAGATTGGGTGATGTGTTAGGAATTAAAGGATGCCACATCATTTGATGGAAATGAAAATGATCAACCTACAGAGGCTGAATTCAAAGACACCCTAAAAATCAAAGTGATAAAATGATGCAGCAGGATGGAACATTTTGCTGAAATGTCATTGCAGCAGCTCAAAATGGTGCTCAGTAGTTTGTGTGGCCCCAACATGCTTGTATGCATGCCTGACAACGTCAGGGCTCCTAATGAGATGATGGATGGTGTCCTGGGGGATCTCCTCCTAGATCTGGACCAGGGTATCACTGAGCTCCTGGACAGTCTGAGGTGCAATCTGGCAGTGTCGGATGGAGCTAAACATAATATCCCAGAGGTGCTCTATTGGAGTTAGTTCAGGTGAGCGTGGGGGCCAGTCCGTGGTATCAATTCCTTCATCCTTCAGGAGCTTCCTGCATACTCTCGCCACATGAGGCTGGGCATTGTTGCGCACCAGGAGGAACCAGGGCCCACTGCACCAGTGTAGGGTCTGACAGTGGGTCCAAGGATTTCATCCTGATATGTTATGGCAGTCAGGGTGCCGTTGCCTAGCCTGTAGAGGTCTATGCGTCCCTCCATGGATTTTCCTCCTCAGACCATCACTAACCCACCACCAAACTGATCATGCTGAACGATGTTACAGGCAGCATAAAGTTCACCGCGGCTTCTCCAGATGCTTTCACGTCTGTCACATGTCCTCAGGGTGAACCTGCTCTCATCTGTGAATAGCACAGGGCGTCAGTGGTGGACCTGCCAATTCTGGTATTCTAGGGCAAATGCCAACTGGGGTCTCCACAGTGAGAGGCAATGAGCACAGGGCCTATTAAAGGACTTTGGACCCTCAGGTTTCTGATTGTTTGGTCAGAGATATTCAGAGCCAGTGGCTGCTGGAGGTCACTTTGTAGATCTGGCAGAGCTCATCCTGTTCCTCCTTGCACAAAGGAGCAGATACGGTCCCGCTGATGGGTTAAGGACCTTCTACAGCCCTGTCCAGCTCTCCTAGAGTAACTGCCTGGAATCTCCTCCATGCTCTTGAGACTGTGCTGGCAGACAGGTTAAAGTGGTCATGTACATTTTGGTAAAAGTAAATAATTTCTGTAGGTGACAGTATGGCTTCAGTAAATGTTGAAAAAGTATATTTCACTGCAATCCAATCAAACTTTGGAGTGAGATTATTTTCATGTTTAAAATATCCCAATCTCAAGATTGATGGGACTGAAAATGCGCACTTAAAAAAATTTCAGACTCAGAAACAGATTTGTTTTCCCTTTTAGTTTAGTTTAGTGTGTGTGTGTGTGTGTGTGTGTGTGTGTGTAACACCCTGCTCCTGTTTGATGAAGAATGTCACAAACCTCATGTGTGAAGACTCACACCACTGTTCAGAACAGGAAGCTGAGGCTACAATTTGCACAGGCTCACCAAAATTGTGTTGTTGCTGACCATGTCCATCCCTTTATGACCTCAGCATAAAGGGATGAGCCATATCACGAATCTCAGATCAACTCAAACTGGTTTGTCTAACATCACAATCAGTTCACTGCCCTCAAATGGCCTCCACAGTCCAGTACAGCACCTCTGGGATGTGGTGGAACAGATTTGCATCATGGATGCACGGCTCACAGATCTGCAGCAGCTGTGTGATGCTGTCACGTCAGCATGGACCAAAATCTCAGGAGTGTTTCCAGCACCTTTCTGAATCTGTGCCATGAAGAATTAAAGCAGTTCTGAAAGGGAATCCAGCCCGATACTAGCAAGGTGTACCTAATAAAGTGGGCAGTGAGTGTAGGTGCATGTATGTTGATGTTAAGGTAAATGCAAGTTACCTATTGCGGAGGAGTTTATTTCCTCTGTGTCGCTGCAGCCTGTTTTGCTGTGATGCTGCTGTTAACCGAGCTGGATGCATTTTAATCAGACTAATCATTGTTGTTGGATCAGCTGCTGAGCAAAAGAAAGGCTTTCAAATAGTCTCAGTAACTCACTCGGCCTCCGAATCCAATTAGTTTTTTAAACCCTTTACAGATTTATTGACACAACTGTGTTTTTCTTCGATTCGTCTGTGGCTGCGTGGAGGGAGAGAATCGCCCGGCGCGAGCACCAAAGCATAAACAAAGGCAGACTGTGAGTGGTGAGGCCGACAGATTGTGTTTTTCTGAGTCTACCCGCTCCTCTTCTGTCGCACACTCGGGTTCTACCAGGCTGACTTCTGGTGCATCGCAGCTGGAGATCTAAAGCTTGCGCCTCGCATTTGTGCCAGCATTGAAAACTAAGATTTATTTTCACTGGCGTCTTTTCTCCCTATAAAATGTTAATAAGGAAAGCGGCTGCTCAGGTATGCAGCGGTTGGACAGAGTGAGGTGGGGGGGAGATGTGTGGAGTAGGATGTTGGGTTTGACACCTGACGGTTCCTGCTCTGTAAGTCCTCCGTGTCCAATTAATGTCAGCATCCAAAACAAAACCGTTCTCTGCATGACATACGTGCTGCGAAAGCCTTTTAACTCCCAGCAGGGCTTTTCATATTTCAAATTAATTCTGACCTCTGACAGCTGAGAGATTCTTACATCCTTGAGGTTTATGAAATCCTTTCCAAGGCCGCAGAAAGACCTTCAAATACAACACGAAGACAAACACGCGTTAGTCACTCAATAACAGCCTTTTTCTCAGAAGGAGTGAAAGCAACCAGCACGGCCAAATTTGTCCCCCGATAAAAATCTAATTGTTTAATTGTTTTATCTTTCCTGATCGGATTAACATGTTCTATCTTGTGTGTTTTAATCTGCACACAAACTAAGATGCAAAGGAAAAAGTTGCTGTTGCCGGCTGCCAGATTTTGCTCAGAGATCTCTAGTTGTTAAATGTAAATGTGAAGTGCTCCTGGGCAGTGTGTGTGTGTGTGTGTGTGTGTGTGTGTGTGTGTGTGTGTCCCTCTGCCAGTGGTCCAAATGCCAGACAACAGCGACCATGGGAAAATTGATTATAAGGTCACTGGGGGATTCCCCGTGATAACAGAGTGAGTCACAGCATCCTTCATTTCAGTTGACTGGACACAGAACTTTCCAGAATAAATAAGTGATCTGCAGTCTGCACCTCACTTGGTACATTCACTCATCTCTGCTCTTTGCTTTTCATTCAATAAAAAAATACAAAACATATCTTTTAGTTTTGACTATACCAACTGTTCTGTCTTGCAGCGCCTTGACCGTTAGGTACGAGTATATCGATACCCAGGGGCGTAGGAAGGAGTTTACTATTGGGGGGGACACATATCGGGAAACCTGACAGATCCGTAAATGCTCGGAGCAAAGCATAAAAAATGTTATTTGATCTTTTACTTTTTTCTTTTTCAAATGTTTCTTGGAAAAATAGTGTTGTGTACACCTATATTATTGCATGTATAATTTACATATAATATGTTTTATAATCATAAGACGTGGACAAACCACCAAACCAAATGGCTTGAGTCTTTTATGAAGCATAATGACCATGTCATTCCAGGCTGTAGGGCTTACTTTATCAGCTGGCCGCACTGGTACTAGTACAAAGGAGCATCAGGGCCACATTGAGAAAAAATAAATAAATTCTGCATTTTGAGAATAAATTCAAAATTTTGAAAAAAAGTCAAAATGTGCAGATTAAAGTCGTTTCAAGTCAAACAACTGCCACGACACGTCTGTTATCCCCTCCAGAATGTCTTGTATTATGAGTTAGTGAAACTATACTTTAGAATCGGTTTTAGTAACAAGGAAATGATTTCTCTTTTAGTACATAAACACGATGTAGGGATTAGTATGAGGACGGTGAAGAGAGAGTGCAGAAAGCTGCATCTGCTCAGAAGGAAAAACCACACAAACTGGCAACGGTTAGCTGGAAGGATGGCTGCACCTTTGTACAGTACAGAGAGGACATGTAGAACCACAAGACACAATAACACAGCTGATCAAGTTGTTTCTACCCAAGGCATTTTGTAGAGAGTGTAGCAGCTGTGGCCGTTATTTGACTTGAAATGACGACTTCGACGATTTTGACTTTTTTCTCAAAATGATTAATTTGTTTCTCAATGTGGCCCTCACACTCCTTCATATAGTAGCAAGCTAAATATTTCAGTAGCACAAAAATCATTTAATAATGCACAGAAGTGCAAAGTTTGATATGTTTTATTGGCCGAAAACATTTAATAACATTCAGACATGAAAAAAATCCTCACAGATAATGTAATGAACAAATGATCCACTTTTTAAGTAAAAAAAAAAACAGCTATTAAATTATGCCTATTCAGTTTGAAACTCTAATCTAATAAATCAAAATAAATATCAATAAAAATAATAAGAAGCAAAAGAAATAAATAAAAGTGATACCTCTCACATTTAATAGACAAGCTGTGTGCCTCTTTACAGCCCTGCATTTAGCCAAACAGGTACAGAAAAGATTAAAAACATTGGCCTTTGCAGGAGAGCCAAAATGATTTTTCCGCCTCTCGTATGAAAGTAAACTGACAAACAAGCCATATTCATGGTAACATTCCTGACAGACCGTTTCACCTCATTCAAAGAGTTTCTGACTCCTGCCGCTGTCTCCGGCTCACAAACACTCGGAGCCGTTCAGAGGGGGGCAGAGGGAGCGCAGTGGCATGTAGTGTAATTTCTAGGTGGGACAAATGTGCCTGTC
Organism: Archocentrus centrarchus; assembly: GCF_007364275.1. Taxonomy (NCBI): domain Eukaryota; kingdom Metazoa; phylum Chordata; class Actinopteri; order Cichliformes; family Cichlidae; genus Archocentrus; species Archocentrus centrarchus. The sequence goes on along the minus strand of NC_044347.1, from coordinate 25,652,086 downwards.
TCCAATATTGGGGGGGTTCCTATGCCTATGTCGATACCTAAATGTGCTTATTTTTTATTGCACTGATAAATGTAATGCATTGACATAGACTGTATATAAAAGATGGAAGTAGCTTCTGGATCTAAAAAAAAAGAAACCAATGCAGAAGTGCGATATTTGCTTCAAAAAGAAGTCTGTGGGAAAATAACTGGTTGACTTTATCCTCAGTAAACACTCTTCTGATGAGTTCAGGTCTCATTAGCTAGGTTCAAATTTTACTGAATCCAACATCAAGTTAATTCTTTATAAATGATGGTCCCAATTAAAGTCAAAAAGGAGGATAAAGTAGGTTATGCTTTCAGGTGGGCTCACCTTGTGATTGACCCAATGAGCGTGCAGCGTCCCTTCATTTCTCAGTCATGTCTGCGCCTCAGTTTCAAAACACCAAGATGGCAACAATGAAAAAGCTCTGGCACAATGGCTACTTCCATCATTTACATACAGTTTATGCACAACACATTGCAAACATGTCTCTAAATCTGATTTGAATAAGTTTATATAATATTTATATATAATGTTTATATAATACTAAATATAATTTAATATATTTAGTTTAAACTGTACTAATTTTACAGTGTGCTGCTGCTGGGACAGATCTCTTCTTGTTGCATGTCTTGAAGATATGCAATTTAGATTTTAGTTTCAAACCTGAGTCACAGCATTGACTCAGGTCCATCCAGCATGCCGAGGTTTTCTCTCCATCTCCTCTTTGTTGTCTGTGAGCTTGCCAAAGTAGCTTTTCATGGCTCCAAGGCCATAGTGCAATATTAATGTTGCTGCAGAGACTCGGAGTGCTCTGCAGCTCCCTTTTCTCTTCTCTAATCCATTTTTCCTCCTCCATCCATCCTTTGTGCATTTGCGTTTCAGGCATTTAGTGATGCGGCCCTCAAAATAGATGCAACAACGAAGTGATCTTTACAGTTTTGAAATCCAAAAGGATCCATCAGGAAGGGCCAGTTAATCTGAGACTACACTAATCAGAAAAAGATTTGTCAGGAAAAGCAATTACATAAGAGCTATGGGGAGCAATGAAGAATGTTTTTGAACCATTACTGGAGGTAAACGATACTGAGGGGAGGTGATGAAGGGATGATGATTGTGGGGGTGTAAGGTTTGTTAGTGGTAGCATCTCTGCTGTTTTGGTAGGCAGACAGTGCCGCTAACAGCACCTGGATTGATCAGTTAAGTGTGAAAAGTTGATGTTACTAAGTTACTGATGTAGTTGTTATTGGGCACACAGTTGTACGTGAGTGTGTGGGTGGAAATGTGACGTAACGCTGAAATAGGGCTTTTCTAAATAACCTGAATGGATTGGAACGTGAAGCTTGCTTAAAGGCACCTACAGTCCTGAGGTGTATGCTGCTGTGGGATCTGGTCAACAGTCAAGAGTCCATTTGAATTAAGAGTCCAGTACATACTGTAGGTATCAGTATGCAATGAAGTATTGGTTGTACTTCCATTTTGTAAATAAAGATTTACCCCAGTATTAGTTGGTGTTCTGATTTACTGAATAGTAAAAATAACAAACAACAAAAGAATTATACGTTCTGGTAAAGGCCATAGACTGTAGATAAAGGATGGCATAACCGTTCTGAAGTTTCTGACCTCTGCATTTGAACCCTTTGTGATCCACCATAGAGCAAGTCCGCCAGAGCTTATCTTTACTTTTTTACATACTGTAGTGCCATTTTTTTTTTGAGAATTTAAACTTGTTGTACATCAATACATCAAAATTCCACATTTTAATAATAATAAAGAAACTTCTAAAAAGTCCAATAAACCACAAAGAAATTTAAACTCTTTTTTTTTAACACATATTTTTCTAGATACAGAAATGTAATAGCTGTATCCCTGAAAACTGTAAACGCGTTTACAGCTGGTTTTATTATGATTCCGATAATTCCATTAAAAATGCACCAGGAAACACATTTAAAACGTCTGGTGCAGATTAGCAGGGTTAGCACGGCATTGACTACGGCCGCCCGTGGTCGAACATCAACAAAGCCACTGAAGCCATGCCACCAAATTTGTCTAAAGACATGAATTTTAAAAATACCCACCCCCTGTACAGTTGTTATACAGAAGGAAATGAGCTGTTCAGGCTGTAAATGAGATAATTTTGTAACTGAAGCTGAGTCACTTTTGAAGCCAGCCTCAAGTGGACATTAGAGGAACTGCAGTTTTTGGCACTTCATTTAGACCTGGAGGTTGCAGCTTAGTAAAATTTCATGTTCTGAGCTGATAGTAATAATTAAAGAAGTGTTATGAATCAGTGCTGCACTTTTGAAGAGGACGATGAATCCCACCGTGTTGCTGTGCTTTGTCTGTTTCTCACAGGATGACTTCCTGTTCAGCGTGTCCATTGTCAGTGGGTTGGCGTGCATCATATTGGCTGTGATTAAGTTCATGCTCGGCAAAGTGCTGACAAGCCGAGCTCTCATCACTGATGGTAGGTGCACACAAGAATCGGAGTCAGTTCAAGCATCTGCCACACGTCACATGTTCACTGGCATCCTAGAAGGTTTCTGAAAGCTGACCTCTGAACCCTCAAAACCCCCATCAGCTAACCTTTAAGCAACAGTGCGCTTTGACATTTGCTGTCTCTTTCCAGGATTCAACTCACTGGTGGGGGGGGTCATGGGCTTCTCCATCCTCATTAGTGCTGAAGTCTTCAAGCACGAACCCAAGGTGTGGTACCTGGATGGAACAATAGGTGTGCTCATAGGTCTGATCATCCTCGCCTATGGAGTTAAGTAAGTGGTTAGTACTTGGTGAAAGATGGCATACTTTCATTTGGTATCATGGAGATAATTGTTGATATTGCAGGCAAACATCCACAGATATGACACTGAATGCGTCAAATACAGCATGAAAGGAGGAGCTGGGGTGGAGGCGGGTTGCAAAGCAGTTTGCAGCTCATCAGGTTTGACTGAGTACCTGGTGGTGTTTCAAGATATCTGCCAAGTTATGAAACTTGGTAGAAACCATGTTTTTGTTTTAGTTTTTGTCAGGAGAAGTCACAAGATTTTGTGTAATACTGTGTACAAATTCAGTTTGTGCATTTTTGTCACTGGATTCTTATAAAAGCATGACAGGTTATATTGTGTCCACTGAAATAATGACAAAATGAAGAAGCGATGTGCTTGAAATTCTGCATCATGCTCACCAGGTTTCAAAGCTAGAGAATTAGCATTCTAACAGCTGGTAGGGGTGGAGGCGGTTTCTCTTAAACTCTAAATTTAGTCTGAAGGTTTCCATCGTCTGTGCTGATGCAGTGAGATTCTCTGCCTTGAGCACCACCCAAACCCCCCAAAACAACTTCATGTTTAAGCGCAGTGCTGAACTGAGATGCTCAGAAGTACCATTAAATGGATCAAAGTCTTCTTCTTTCTTTGCTGTTTTCTTTGCCGCAGACTGCTCCTGGACATGGTCCCCCGGGTCCGACAAACCAGGAACTACGAGCGCTTTGAGTGACGGATCACAGACGGCGGGTTTGGGAGTGCCGACTGAGGTGACTGACAGGATGGGGGCTGCAGAGGCACTCCACAGACAATCATGATCAGTCCTCGCGGTGCCAGTGAAGGCGTCTTTGTCTGTGCAGTCCTCCCATTCAGAGCTCAAATGGAAGATGCCAGCGTCTGTGGCACCTTTTTAATGTTTTACAGTTTAATGTACATATAACATGTTCATCAGTCAGAGGCGCAGCCTGCTTTTTCATGCCTCCATATTTAAAGAGCGAGGATAACAGAGGCAGGTAGACAGCTTGTACTGCAGCATTTCATGGACACAGAGACCTCATAATGTCATAGAAGCAGCAGATTTTTTTGTACAGCTAGCTGATGTTCAGTACCTCGGTTACACGGCGACATCCCATCGCACCAGTGCAGCTTGTTTTTCCCATGGTTCCTCGAGGCCTTTGCTCAGCTGTGCTATAAAGTGTTGCAGCACAAGCAGGTCAAACTGATTGATGTAGCTGATGTAGCAGTGGAGTATTAATGGTGTTTACCTTTTTATGACTAGAGAGCGGATATATATATCAATAAAATGCCAATTTGGCACAGGGAGTGGGTACATAAGCACGCACACACACACTGGGAGGCTCAGTGATGTGCGATTTGCTGTTTACAATATTTATCCAGACTGTTGCAGCAGCATCATTCCAGAACCAGCTTACAGTCCTGGAGCAAAAAAAAATAAATCTTTTTTTGGCATCCAGGCACACAAGAGAGTCATGACCTGACTCTGTTTCACTGTAGTGCTGACAGAAGGAAAACAAAACAGCTGCGCTGCATGTCAGTGCACCGCCTGGGAAAATCACTTCTAACCTTCAGAAATTACGCCATCTACTGACCAACAGAGGAACTTAGAAAATGGAGGTCATTACATGTGAATGTTCATCAACACTGGCCCCTGAGACAAAAGTGAACACAAGACACTCGTAAAGGTCAAAGAAAATGAGTTAAAGTCTTGCACACTGTTGGCACTGAGCTCATTAGAGATATGACTGTCATGCTGATCGGCATCAGGTTCACCACGTGACACAGACTCAGATTTATAATTGAGCACGTGCTGCATCAGCCAATCAAAACAGGAGCCAAATGTGGTGGGAAATATTTCTCAGTCACGCCCTCTCCACATGTACACGGGCACTCTTAAGCTCAGCTAAAGTTCAGCTCAGTTTGGTTTTGTAACATCTTAGTGGCAACACTCCTATTGGGCCAACCTGTCCATGAAGGTAGAGTTCGGGCCTCAGTTGTGTTTTTGCACTTTAATACGGACAGGGTCACAATATTTGTCAAGTTCAAGTATTACAAACAGCCCGGGCCTTTAGACACCTGTGAAGCTGCTGCTGCAGGAGGAGCAAAGCTTATCTGAAAGAATCAGAGGCTGATCTGGTTCACTGGAGGCCTGAACGATGCAGCAGGGTTTGGGGTAACACGTCCTCCTTGGAGACTTCTGAGATGTAGTTTTAGCTTGGTCGGTGCAAAAAAGGAGCTGGATTATTATCGTGTCCAGTAAAGTCTGATTAGTGAAGGGGGGAGGTGTGTATACTGGAAGAACCACATCACCCTAAATGCATTAACAGGTGGCTGCTGTATGCATGGCCACATTTGAGCACCTAAGAATGAAGCGGTCCCTCTGTGAGTTCGAGTGGTTGAGCTCAGGAGGACAGCAGCCTGCAGGTTCTCCTGTTAGTGTCTGCTTCCTGGTAGTTGAGAGGACGACTCCACCACAGGCGTGTTAATGAAGGGCAGGACTGAGACTAGTTAGTGGGTTAAGTTAGAGCGGTGTTAGGGCCTCTGTGAGCTTACTGTGTCTGTAATGAACTCATAAAGCTGATTCGTGTGCTCATTCATTTCTGCCTGAACACCTTTTCCTAGTTGTGATTCAGCTGTGATGGCAGCAGATCCTCTCCTTGGCTTTTATTTTGATATTTGGATACACATAAGAAATCTTTAATTTTCTAGCCATCATCATCATCATGCAGGACTTTGTGTGACACCATCCCAAAGCCTTAATTTTGCTGATCAGTGTTTATGTGACTTGATCTGTTTGTTTTTTTTCCATATTTCATACGTTTCCCTCAGTCCGTGCTTGCTGCAGTGACTGTAACTGAATGTACACACTGTGCTGTGATACTAGTTTTTATGACCAACATGTGACTGTGCTGTTTGGGTTTATTTAAATACAAATAAGGGATCAATTCTGTTCTGAGCATATGGAGGTACGTGTGTGTCTAAAATCTGTGTGCGTGCAACAGCACATGTAGATCACAGGAAAAGACTCTCTGAAAGCCCACAATATATAAAGAATTACAACAAAAATAATAACAGCTTGTAATAAATCATTTCCTGTGTTTAATACGTCCCAAACACTGAGACACATTTAACTCCATATCAGCTCGGTTTTCTTTAGCTTTGTGGTACACAAACACGAGCTGCTCTTCAGCCTGCTGACTGTACAGTTGTGTGCCTGTGTAAATACTCTGAATGGTTGTGATGTAAAACCAGAGTCTGAGCCATTTGTCACAGAAAAAAGGTTTATTTAAAAATAAAGTTGTATCCCTCTTACTCGTCAAGAACTGTGAAAACAAAAACAAACAGATGCCATTGTGTTATTCACGTTTCACTGCTTGGACCACAGTCATGGCCGCTCTGGGGTTTCTGACCCTGGACTCTTAACTGAGAGCTTCAAACAAGTTTGGAAAACAAATATTCATCCGTGTTGGTGCGAGTAACAGACTTCTGATACAATGGAGACATTCAACGCTGAGGTCAACAGGAGACGATATGGCGATTTGTTCTGTCCAAGCTTCGCTGATGGCTCAGCGCTCTGAGCAAGTTGCTCCGGAAACCAAACAGCTGATGATCGGATCAAAGGTGTGCTTCCGACGAGCCCGACTGGCAGAAAAGAAATAAGGCTCTGGCTGCAACAAAACCGGTTTTAGCTGCTCACTTAAGCGGGGCTCAAAGTCGTGGCTATTAAGAAGCGACAGCGAAGGGTTCAAAATGTTTGGCTGTTCATTAAAAAAAAAAATGCACGAACTCGAGCATCTCGGACGTGCACGAGCTTTAAACGCTGGTGATACTCTACTAAAGACCACAACCATCAGTGACCTGAACGTCTGACACATTCTCATACAGTCCCACCTACTACTCAGTCTGCTCTGTCCTCCTGTTTTAACAATCACTGCTAACCACAGAGCCTATATTAGATAGCCGCAGTAACACAGCCGTGCAGTAATCCTCTTGTGAGTCAGTGTGTGATTGTGTGTATTTGTCATCAAGGTGAAATGTGGTCCTGGCGATACGGGCTATAGCGGAACTACTGCAAGAGGCAGCTGATTATTGCTCCAATATTTATTGTAGAGCAGTGCATAATGTGATCTTTCATAATTCACTGATGAGCGTGTCGGTGCGCCTCCTTTTGCATGCATGTCCCGCTGTACCAGCAACTGATTATTGGACTCTAGTTTTACATTCTCAGCAAGAACCAGTGTGTAAACTACCAAGTTGCACTAATCTACTGTTGGGTGTTTTTTTTTTTTTTAATTTGCTTTGAAGTTGAGAAATATGAAGCACCATCGTTTCTTTCTTCCAGCCTGAACCCACCCGTGTATTTGTCACATGTGCTGAGATCACATTTGGAAAGACAACAGATCACTGTGAGTAATCAGTTTAAGGCATTAAAAATCAGACAACACCCCCCCCTTTACATGCGCCGCGGTCATCCGATTCCTCTTATTACTGATTACTCAGCTGGTTAATCGAATTACATGTGGATCCACCGCCGAGCTCGTCTGGTAAACACGATAAGCTGACGCGTTCCTTTTTTTATTTTAGTTCTGACTGATAAACTGATTTGGATCTTGCAGGAGTAAACATGTATAACAGGTTAAAGTGACCCTAACCAGGAATCACCACAGCCCCACCGACAGTCATCAAACTAAAGCAGAACCAAAGTCAAACCACAAAAAGGCACATCATGTTCCTCAAAACACTAAGTTGGCGGCAGATCAGTGACCTGCTTAACAGGGTAAGAAAAAAAAAAGAAAGAAAAGGTGCCTTTCAGGCTGAGCTGAAACATGTGCAAACAGAAACAACAGTGAGACAGAAATCAAAGCACAAAGTGTACGAGGATCATTTCACCATAAAACAGGCGTGTCTGTCTGCTCCTGTCTGCGCCACAGAGCGGGATGAGAGAAAAATCAAATCCTAGGATTCAACTGGAGACTGGAAAGCTGAGATTAAACCAGCCCTCAAGTATGATTTGAGCTTTTTAAGGAATAAATAATCAAATCACTGATAAGACAGTTTCTATAATTACAGATCAATTACAAAGGAACTCTAATAGGTCCAGGTCTGGAGGTACGGAGGCCCATTTGACCGATTTTCTGCACTTATATCCAAAGGTGTTTATTTCTCACATCACAGCTGAAAGCAAGACAGCAGAAGACGGAGTCCTGGTCTTATTCATACACTTACAGACGAGTATGCTTTTTATTACATTTAAATTACCCTCCATAAATAAAAATCTATAAAAAAAAAGGGAAAAAAAAAGAAAAGAAAAGAATAGACACCCCTGCTATAAATAAAAAAATTTCCAGCCAAAGACAGCGATAAAGATCTGTATACAAAATAAATACAAAAGAAAAACTCATATGAACAATATACAGTGTTACTAATATGTTAAACCTCTGATTAACTTAGTGCATTTTTCCATTCACCACAAGAACTACAAATTTGATCTTTTTTTTTTTCCTTATTCATCTTTTTTTTTTTTAGCAAATCTGCAGGCAAATTAAGATCCTAACGATTATCCAAAGAAAACCGGGAGATGAAGGTTTAGCGCCCGCTCTCTGTTGGCGTGTTTGTGTTGCGTACAGTCTGCAGCAGCGGGTTTACAGCTGTCGTGTGGAAGATGGGAGACGAGTGTGAATCTGTGTTTTTGTCCCCCCCCCCCCGTCTTTTTGAACGTTTCTGCCACATAAAGACACGGACGAACATCTCTGTAAGGTTTTCATGTTTCTCTGCAGGCAGCGGAGTGTTTGGAAAACGTGTTGATAGTAAGGCTTCCCAGCCTGTGCTGCGAGGTGTTACCGCTGCTACTGATGACGGGGCTCTCGTCTACCACTCGACGTCACGACATCCTAACGACACAGAGAACGAGCCCCGTCATTTCGGCGCGTGCCTAGTGCCGGATGGTGTGCAGAAAATAGGCGGACAAAAAAAAAAAAAACAAAGAAAAAAAAAGTACAATTCTCTACTGGCCTTTTGCAGAAACACACACACACACACATTCACACACACACGCAGTCCCTCATCTTTACAACTTTTTTGTCAGCTTTAAAACAAGTGTGCAACTTAAATGTATGAAAATCGAACCCGACAGCACTGGTGGCTCATCCACATCTGGAATTTCCTCTCTTTTAAGGGTAGGTGGGGGGGGTAGGGAGGGGATGAAGATCGCTGAGTGTGGTGAGGATGTCTCAGGAAAGGATAAAATTTCCAGAATAAAAATCTAGATATCTACGTTACACGTCTGACCTCATCTCTTTTGACCAGAAGAGACGAAGGAGTTGGTTACAGTGTAAAACCGTCTGTGTGCGTGTGTGTGTGTGTGTGTGTGTGTGTGTGTGTGTGTGTGTGTGTGTGAATGTTTGGGGATGTGGGCCTTCAGGCGTGCCAGTCCAGTGCAAACCTACCTAAAGAATAACAGTTTCAGATTTAGAGCAGGGGAGATAGATGGATGGAGGGCTTGGAGTGGAGGGTGAGGCCACTGATATGTGCAGTCCACCTCATCTGCTGTGACTTCGTACGACTCCCTTTGTCGATTCAAGTAAATCCACGCCACTTCCAACCCTCATGGCGCCACCTGCTGATGAGTGTGAGGGTTGGCGGATGCTCCAGTTGGCTGCAGGAGTGCTTCTCCTCCAGCAGCTGGAGGAAAACAATAAATATGAAGAGCAAACTCAGGTCTGTGATTGGATTTCTTTTTCCTTCCCCATTCACAGAGGAGTCCGGTGTGTGTGTTTGATAGCTGCATGACTGCCCTGGAGTGTGTGCCCCTCAAACACACTTCCTCAAGCTGCTGTACATCCATCCACACCTTAAACCCACCCCCACACCCCATCTGATCCCCAACCCTCTGTCAGCCTGGGTGCTGCTGCTATAGGCAGTCTTTACATAGCGCCACCTGGCCCTTCATGTAGTCACGGCAGGGGCAGATGCGCCGCAATGTCGGATGGGCGCCGGCGCAGCTGAACAGCAGCAGGTCCGACTGGAAGATGCAGTGGTGGCGAGTCTCGCTGTACGCCGGGACAACGGTGTCGCCGCTGGACTCCACCGTCTGACAGTCCACACCAAACCTGACAGAGCGACACAGAGAGCTTCAGATTTTATGTTTCAAGGAGAACGACTGTAAGCAAAGTGGGCCCTCTAGTGGTAATAAATATAACTGCAGTTTACAGTAGCTCATCAAGAACGACAAACTGCTCACTTGAACTCGAGCCTGTGCCGTGCTGCCACCTGATGGCCACTTATAATGAGACAAAGTTTTAATGCAGTTAATGTGTGTGTCCGTCCCACCTGGCCAGGTCTTTGTCCTTGTTGAGGTGCTGGAAGAAGGAGGGCTCACAGATGAGCTGCTCCTCCTGACAGACCTGCTTGCAGGAGTGCCCGGGCTCGGCCAGCTTCACCTGGAGGGCGCTGAGAGGAGGCCACATGACCTGGCCATGACAGAAGTCCTGACAACACAACGTGATGTTAGACAACACAAATACAAAAGGGGGGGGGGGTCACAGTGGTGTGTGACCTCATCAGTCTTTAGTTATAAGTTACAGGGATTTATGAGCAGGAGTGAAGCTGCTGAGGCAGCAAATCATTAATGCAGATTGTCCTTTGACAGTTTAGGGCTTTGAAACTGCACTTCCAAAGTGCACCGATAAGATCATAAATGATCACAGCAGTTTGAAAAAGACTGCAGTCTGAGGGTTTTCCTTTTAAAGAAATAAATGTTCAAAATACTCCACTAACTCTGTAATACTGTATATGCTGTAAGATCGGTTTAAGTGATTTTTTCTAGTTAAATTCCAAACTTTATAATTCCATTATCTCTACTAGAGTAGCTGTGCATAATTGACAGTTCAAGCTAATCTTAATTTATCTTATCTAATAATCTTATCTGGGCCTTGGATGCCTTGCAGGAAAAAAGCCTGTTTAGCTCCTCCGCCTTTAAGGCCAAACTCTCTTTAAACCAACTTTCATATGATTGGCTGCCACTTGCAAACAGAAGGTTTGAACAGTAGGTAGGCGGGGCTTCTGTACCAACATCGTAAGAGAATATATGACAGAAAATAAGAACAAGATCCACTTTAATACAAACATTCCTGTCGGCACGTTAAACCTTTAATGCTGCCAGTGGAAAGATGTCAAACGATCATTAGATTCATCTTTATTATTGATTTTGATAATTTTACGGGCTACTTTGGTCACACTTATTGCTTCTATTTCATATTTAATTCTACTTTTGTTGAAGCTTTGATGTCTACTTGCTGTGCAAGCTTATGTTAAGACTGTAGTTATAATTTAAGAGTATATTTCCTGTGGATAACTGACAGCCCACTCTCATGCACACTATCATCACAGTGATGACAGCCTTTCATCTTTGAATTTTACTCAACAGCAGCTGAAGTTCCTGCTTTTAAAACCTACACGGCCCTGCGGACACCGCCCACAGCTGCTCTGATGTGCTGAGGATGGCAGGCATGAGTTAAAGGCCTCATGTGCTCTCAAATGTATCCTCATGCGGTTTCAGCTATAATAAAAAGGTTCAGTGCTTTCTGAAAAGACGACGTCACTGAGATTCTGAAGAGCTCTGGTGAGGCAGTACCTGGTTCTCAATGAAGGCGTTCACTCTCTGCAGCATCCCCTCACAGGTGAACTCGTAAGGCAGGTAGGGCTCAATCTAATAACACAGATACAGACTGTTACAAAGGTGCAAGGAGAGCATTACAGCAACTGAGGGAGCTTGTGAAGTCACATGTTTGACAGACAGAGTGAGGCACAGGCTTGCTGGTCTGTGCGTTTCTATATGAAGGCACGCGGAGAACTCCTGGTGAAAAATTAGCTCGCTGTCTGATCTTTACACCGCCGGCCGCCTCCGCACGCTCTCTGATTTGCTGAAAGAAACTTCAAACGGGGACGACCAACAACTGCAGCCTTTGTTGCTAAGTTGCTCTCTGCTCCCTCTGTGGCTTCGGCCGCTGGGAGGAAGATGAGGGAGCGGAGGAGGAGGAGGGGAGCGCGAGCAAAGCCGGAGCCTGGTAGGCTGCTGCTCGCCGCGGATCACGGAGCATATGAGGCTCAGCAGGCTTGTCCAGTGAACACAGGCATTGTTGTGTCCCGCTCAGCAGAGTACAACAACACAACGAGGTCCTGAGCCCGGTTTTAAATATGCATGGGCTTGGACCAGGAGACGGAACACGATCTCTCTTTCAATCCTCCTGTGTCGCTGACAAGGTTTTCTTTAGCAACTGCAGCCAGCTCGGACCCTGTTTAGACAATCGCTCACTCTTTTTTATTCTGTTTTAAGAGATGTGTTACGCTATTATAAAAGACATCTATCAATCCAGCCCTCCACATTTAACTACGGTGGTAATTATTCACGTCATCAATAACTGCACAACTTCTTCTTCTCTTTGCACCAAATATCAGAGTGAACCGACTTTGCATTAGAGCTGAAAAATGAACTACACACAAGCCACCACATGCTGGAGAGAAGTTTTGCTGCTGCTCCTACAACCATGCTTCGTCTTAAATTTCATGAAGAACTGCATGAAGCACTATTTATGTCTACATGTATACTGGGTCATAGCCTGCACAAGCAGTGAATCACATTCTTGTGTTTAGACATGAGAGCAGCAAGAAGGTCTTTATGACCTTACAGTGTGACACTAAAACTCGTTTTGCTTTGTTCTATCTATATGGGATTTTAGGGCCTCTGTATTTACCGCCTCATGTTACTCTAGTGAAGCTGAATCCTTCAAAACATTCTCTGTATAAGGAAATTTGCCTTGAGGTCGGTCATGAAAAAAATGGTGAAGCCTTAGAGAAAAGTCTGGCAGCTTAAAATAAAGAAAACAAAAAAGGATTTCACAAGTGAAGAAACTGAAAGAATAGTGTCAGAGGATGAAGCTGGAAAAGGCACACCTTTCTGAAGTGTCTCCGGAGATGGTGTTAAAAAAAAAAAAAAAGAGGCCTGGGCTGCAATACAGATTCAGTGAATGTTATGTCCTCTGAGATTCAGCCTGTGGCTCAGGTAGAAAAAAAAAAAAGTCTGACATTTAACTTGATATGGGAGTGAAAAAAAAGAAAGAGTAAGAGACCAGAGGAAAAAGAAGAAAGCAGGTTGACAACAATGAGCATCTGATCTGTCGGCTCATGATGAGAGACTCACTGCAATTACTGAGCAAACATCCAGGAGCGAGATGCTGCCAAGAAATGAAGGTGAAAGTGCTGAAACCCAGCAAGGATAAAAGGGCATAAAAGGAATTTCAGGATTATTTGTTGTTTGTATTAGAGCCCCATTTATAGTTTTAAATCTTGTCAATTAAAACCTATTTAACAAATGTGGTTCTAATATGCTAAGAATTGAATTAAAAGAGGCACTTCTGCATTTGTTGTACACGTCTGTACGCACAATGATAGCAGCGATGTGCAGGTCAGCGCTGTTTGTGAACGAAGCCCAGTGTTTTCAGTGAATGCTGGTGGCACTAAAAGTTTCTGAATTTACATTTTTGGGAAATTGTTGCATCTGACATTTGGCAGGACAAAGGATCCATGGCTCAGGAGAGAAATCAATCAGCAGATTAATAAGTAATGAAAACTTACTTATAAAAATGTTTGATGTTAGAACAAATTAAGAAATATAAACTTTCTTAAATGTCATCTCTTCCACTAAATGTTTCCATGTGTTTTTCCCGTGGTTACCTTCTGGCTGAGGATGGAGCGGATGGCCCTCTCCACCTCGGCAGAGTTGTCAATATCCACCGTCCAGACGTGGGGCTGACCTATGTACACCTCGGCATACGGGTGCTGAGAGGTCAGCTGCAGACAGCAAAGCAAGAGGAGGGGAGAGGTGAGGAAAACAAACATTTTAAAAGCTATGCATCGAGCTGCAGAGGAGAAACTGCACAGTGAGCATCTCCTCTCACCTCTCTCAGGGTGGGTTTGCCCTTGAAGAAGTCCGTGTTCTTGCTGCTCTTCGGAGGGTTGAATTTGGGGTTGAGGAAGGCACAGCCATTGGCGATGGCCTCCAGGGGTGCTGGACCCTCGTAGGGGAAGGACAGACCCACAAACAACTGCAGAGGAGAGAAGACACACGTCCCTCAGTCTCCACATGCTGGATATCAAAGACATTTAATGCTTTTTTTCACCTCCTTTCACTGTGTTAAAAAGCTCTCTAAGACTCAGCAGCACCTCAGTGTGTTTTTACACACACTCAACACTGAAGGCAGGAAGGAGGAGGCACATGTGAACAATGGTCTGCAGGTCCTGAAATAACCACAAGAATAGGGAGGAGACAGAGGGGCACAAAAGTTTACTGGCCGTGTTGAGGAGTTGCTGATAACCCTTGTAGAAACAAATCTCCCATGTTATCAGCACAAAATGTGATTGAGGCAGCACATTTTCTCCATAAAACAAGGGAGGGAAAAACAAGAATGAATCTGGAGACATCACTCTTATGTTTACTCCTCCCACAGGCCTGAAGGAGTTCACAAATATGAAGCAGCCTACAGATGGAAACACATAGTACCTGATGGAAACTTACAAAGAAACATTTAGAGCCACTCTTCAACTCTGATATGACTCATTTAAACCAACGTTTTCCATGATTAAGTCACTTTAACGGGGGAGTTTTAGTTAACAGCTATTAATAATTAGAGACAAACTAGGAGTTCTGTAACAAGGGCAAGGCAAACAATCCAGCATTTCTATAGTAAAAAAAACAAGTTTCTTCTCTTGAATATATTTTTCAGCCAATTACAACCTATAAACAATATGTGACATTAGTGAAAATTGCCATATTTTGTACATTTAGAACCATCTCTAAATTCATGGCAAATGGTTTTGAATCATTTTCCAAACCGACCCTCCTCACAGAGTCTGGAGTTCATGTGTGAAAGTTTTCTAAGAGCACACTGCACTCAATCTTTCTGATAAGCTGCCCCTTTCAGAGAGATGTGGGCTTGTGCAGTCGAGAATCTCTGTTGTTGGTGTTGCTTTTCAATCTGAATGTTTACAGGAACGGGTGCGTCACAGGAGTACGTGCAGCACTGCTTTTGCCATGTTTTCAGCAGCTACTGTTGGACCAAAAAGCACAAAGTCCTGGAAACTTCCTCACAGTTTTCTGTGAGCTTTTTCAAACGCTGACAGTTTACAGCAGCTCAGGACTGCACTGAAAACAGGCCTGGACTGATTAATGACCATAAATGTTTAATTATGTTTAGAATGATGCATAAATGGTCATTTTTAAATGAACCTTTAAGAAAAAGAGCATGTGTAGATTTATAGCTGACAGACTTCTTTTGACTGTATCGTCACATGAAAGCCCTCTGCGAACATCTGCAAGTCACATTTAGCTCCACTAGATAGACCTCGCCTCTCCTTATCAGACAGTCTTGCTCCCTTTGCTTCAGATCAGGCATTCTTTTGAAGCTGAGATTGGGGGTGTTGGGTTTTCAGATGCTTCTTCAGCTTCTTTGGCACCATGTTAGCTATTACTAATACAGAGGTACTTACCAGTGGGTCACACTGGGGGTTATTTGTGTTTTACTCTATGCAAAAATGGTTCATTTCCTCCTCCCAAATGTTGTTTTCATTCTCACTGTGACTGTTTCACGCTACAATTTTCCAACACTTGGGTTTCCTGTGAAAGCAGGATTAAAAAAAGGAAAAATGTCTCTGTGGGGAAACGAGTGGCTAACATGGTAAGAATGTCAAGTTCCAAAAACCCTGAAACCTGAATTCTGGAAGTTTCTGGGTTTATTTAGATATAACATGCACAGTGTTTGTGCTCAGAAACAGGCAAAGTCTCCAAATTTTACTGGAGTAAACAGTGAAAATGGGTGGAGGGTTCTTAAAACAGCTTTTCCGCTCCTGAGCGGAAAAGCAAATATTTGTGGAGCAGCTCGACTACATGAGTGTGAGACACTAATCGAGAAAGTGAGAGGGGAGGCTGGATGCCAGCTGAGTAGCTTATTTAGTGGAGCCAAGTGGGCTGACACAACGACTCATCTGTGTGAGTCTGCATGGGCGTATCGTACACATGCTTTCTTTAAACACACAATGCAGCGCTGTGTCATGTGGCGTGTCTGGAGTCACATGAATGATCAGACCTGTGTGCTGAATTCTGCTCTTTCAGCTGGGTGAAAGTTACTGAAATATTTCTGCCAACAGGTGGCAGCAAAGAACGCTTATTCGTCCTGCGTGTGCTCGCAAAGCTGCAAACGCAGTCGGCCAGTATTTACAGGGAGCAAGAAGCGTCGAGGTAAACAGACGAATGGCTGCATATCTATTGTGGCTACACGTGAATGATTTAAAAAAAAAAAGAGAGAGAGAAATCAGTAACAACATGGCTTTGAAGCAGAATCTCATCATTAGTTATCGTGCTCATGTACAGACCGAGTTTAACACAACATGCAGCTCTCCACATGAAAGCTTCTATTGATTTGGACCTCTGAGGAAACATCCTGCCTTAATCTATAACCTCACTGCCACACGCAAAGGGCACAGATCCTAACACACAAGAAGATTCAGCGGGATGTGTATTTCTCCTCTACACACTCAGCTTTGCAGAGGAGGGAAGCAGCTAATGATTATCTGTAGCAATTATGTTACCAGTAAAATATGCATAAGGGTGATGAGAGTCTGAAACAATAAGCATACAAAAAAAAAAAAAAAAAAATCAATTAACACTGTCATTTAAAATATTATCATATATGCATCTCAATACAATATCAGTGTTTTATTTTTTAAAATATTGAGGATCAGTGAAGTAGAGCCTGCCTGTTCGACCCAGCTTCTGTTAAAAATATTTCTCACTTTCACATTCATGCGACTGCTTTCATATTTTATTACGACTGCTTTATTACGACTGCTTTTTCCACTTTGGCACATTTTTATTTTTTATTACTCCAAAAATGCATTTCTTGTGCGTATTAGTCTAAAATAGTTTTTAATAGTTTTACTGTGGACACTTACAGTACAGCATTATCAGCTTGTCATCATCTGTAAAGCACTGTGAACTGCTCTAACCTTCACGGTGAAGTGAAGAGGTCACTACCCATTTTTTAAAACACTTTAAAGGAAACCTGCACTCCCTCCGGGTAAACAAGCCCTTTGTAAGCTTAGACAAAGAGTGTGTGTGTGCATATGGGCAGTTATAGACATATGAAAATATCAAGTATCAGCTTGCAGATATGGAGGATGAAGGGAGGGGAAATTATTTATGGTAAATGTGACGCTCACACACTTTAAAGGGAAACCGTTAGGCTCATTTCCAGCACTGTATTTGTTCTATTCTTGGATCTACTCAGGGATTAAGGTATTCCCTCTCTCTGACATCACACAGAGCCAAGAGCGCAAAAAAAAAAAAAAAAACCCCACATGAATCGGAAAGTTTAAAAGAGCCTGAAGCCTGAGCTTTTGGCTAACCTCTAAGCTTAGACTTATCTATAAGTGTTTGCATTCTGTATTGCTCTAAGGCCTTTAATGGCAGCCATAAGAGCACCTGTGAGGAAAGAACCTGCTGGAGCTGTCAGGGCACGAGAACCTCAAAACTTTAGTCTGTCTGCACTCGTATCGTGTTTTTCACTCATGATTCTGAAAAGTGGCACAATCAATAAATGGCATTACTCATTGTCTCCTTATATGGGGGTGTGAAATGTCATCATATCACCAACATCACAAACTGTGTAAAATTATCTCGTACAACAATAGTGTTTCAGTCTTCAGAGGCAGCAGCTTTGCATTTATGAACCATTCATTTGGCTTTCTCTGGAACAGGTTAGTAAAGAACAGTGAGCATTTATTGGCCACAGGAAGTGAACACTCTCAGACTCCTGACCACAGAGCTTCCATGAGCTGTCACCATCTTGCAGAACTCAGCCAGGATGAGATTACATACAATGGAGGAGAACCTGGTATCTGCACCTTTGACTAGCATGTAAATTTAAGCTAATGAGGTATCTCAGGTGAGCGCTGTTATGCAAAAGATGATCAAATAACAAAGAAGCCATCTCCAGCATGAGATTTTCGCCGTCTCATAAGCTGTCGTCACACAGTGCTTAATACATGGCGGCTGCTGAGTTTAATGACCCAGCGAGTTAATTAGGCTGTTTGTTCGTGCCATTTCTAATCCCAGCACCTGCCATGGGATGTTTGAGTTTTCCTCTATGCTGATTACAATGGCGTTAATGGTGAGAAAAAACAAACAGGGGAAAACTGATATTATTAATACTGTTTCTTCTTTTGCATACACTACATACAGTGCAATTGATTGTTTAAAGCACAGCGCGCGTACAAGGTGGAAAACAGGAAGGGGTACAAAGAGGCAGGCAGTCAAACAGGCTGAGCTAGACGGGCCTGTGAGATGGATATGAGGAGCAAAGTGAGAAAAATCAAAAACCTGCAACATGACGCAGCAACGCTTTGCTGCATGTCAGCGGTTTGATCATCGACGCTATTCCCCTGACGGGAGCGCAGAACGTCACAGTTTATTTCAGGGAATTTTGAGCTTGTAAAAAACAAAACAAAAACAAAAAAACCCCAAAAAACAAATGTTGCAAAGCAACAATATTCACAAAAGCGCCTCAACGCAGGGGTATTTTTAAAGTTAAACCTCATGAGGCTAATTAGCTGAGGCAGTCTGTTTGCAGGTAACAGTAAATGCGTTGTTTAAGTGACGAGAGGACGAGTGCATGCAACACTTCGTGCTTTGCTTGTAAACTCTTAAAAACGCAGCAGAAATGTCTGCTTTTGTGGGCTTTAATTGGCCATTCCTCCATGGTTTTCCACACAGAATTGCACGTAATGAGAAGATGTGGAGGGTTATATTACATCCCAATTGTGCTGTGCGTTTACCTGCCAGACTTTGCTAATAAAGCACTGACTCCAGCGGATCATCATTCACTGCACTGTTCGTGGAGTGTTGTTTGCCTTCAGTCTTTAATGATCTGTTCCACTGCAGAATGAATCTTTGTCTTTCTGCGCCTCAGTTCCTCCAACATCACTGGATCCTTGGTTTTAGGTGCTCAGGACAGACTCAGAAATGTTCTGAGCAAAGCAATTCTCCAGTTCTCCAAAGGACAAAAGAGGTTTAGATCTCTATCCATCTTTTTTTTCCCCCCTATGACTGACTGAATCGTGATCTGTGGCTGTCTTGCTCTTTCTATCCCTGCCTGTGCTCGTCTGATGTCTCTCTCCTCTGTCTGCCGCTCATCCCTCCCTTGCCTCACAGGAAAGTATCTAGTTTCAGAGGCTAAAGAAAATCGAAGCTTCCCTTCACCTAATTTTTTCTGAAAGGGATGAAGACTGAAGGCAGAAAGACTCTTTCAGTGGCAGAATTAGTGCCAGTTTTCACCTTCAGCAGACACTGCTGTCAGCTATTTGAGGATCATGTAATTTTCATTCTACACCCCTTTAGAAGTTTGGAGCTCCATAAGACTTTTTGGGCTCAGTTTTGAAAGCAGGCCCACAGACTGTTCCTGATCATGACCGTCCAGTCTTAGCAACCACTGCTGGTCAAATTATTGATTTCTCCTTCGCCTCGTTTTTCTGTGCTGTGTGGAAGCAAGCTGTGGATGCTATCAGTGCTCAGGCTTAAGTTAGTAGCGGTGTCCTGACCTTTAGTAGACATGGAGATCCCCAAGCAGCTGTCCTCATCCTAAAGCCCTTCAGCTACTTTTACTGCTAAAATTTTAAACTTTTTTCCTTACAATACTTACAAGGAAGTAAACAAGCAATAGGTGTCTGTGTGTACAGTATGTGTCTCAATATAAGTCCATCCAGTACATCCATCATGTCGCTGGCAGCCTGTTTAGGGCTGGAGTGAGGTTAGGGGCAGGTTCAAATCTACCCCTTTATATGGGATTATCAACTTTGCCATAACCAAATGGAAATCTTATAACAGAAGAACTGCAAGGCCAAAATGCAGCTAAGAAAGTGAAATGCAGCTTGAAACGGTTAGGCTTGCTTTTTAAGATGTGGCTAAAACTAATCCTAACCCTACACCTAAAAGGGTTCACCACTAATTTGCTGGATTTTCTGAGGTTAAAGCATGAACTGTATATAAAAGATGACCCTACACAAAGCTACAATGTCCCTAACCTTAAGATTGGATAGAATTTTAGTGGATGAAATATAAACCAATTGCAATTCAGCCTATGTACAGTTGTCACACTCGGGGAAGTTAGCTAGAGAGACCATGCTGTAAACATTTCTGCTTTAAAGCGATTCAGGGGAATTCAATCTTTTTTTGTGCCAGCCTCAAGTGGCCAACAGAGGAACTGCAGTTTCTGGAAACTAAAGTTTGCTTTCAAGCATTATTTTTTAACTACTTATGTTTTTTTGTATGTCTGTACACTTCTCAACAAAACAAAGCTTTGTATTTTTAGCAGCTTTGCACACATTCATAAACAAGTAATGTGTGTGTGTAGCGAGAGACAGGCCTCTTATACGTCACCGCCTCTGAAGAGCTTGCTCTACACAGTACAATTCATTCTTGCTACAGTGTCTGTGGCCGTGTAGTTGTCCTTGTGAATGCGAGTGGTTTGAGTAGTGAGAGGAAGGGACAAGTCATGACCTGAATGGAAAAGTATTTCTGTGAACGGCCAGAAAGCGCAGCCACTTGGCTCAAGACTCTTCAGAAGACGACCTCCATTCACATAAAGACATTTTTTTTCCACCTAAATTGCCAATATGTCTCTGAAGAACCAAATATTTACTCTCCAACTCTCCCACTGAATTATGTTTGTAGCCTTGATATGTGCTTAGATATTTCTTTTTCAATTTCTTTTGACAAACTGACCAAATATAAAGCAAAAAGAGGAACGTTCGGTGGTGATTTCATAGTTTCAGCCCATAAAAAAAGTCCAAGGTTAGTGAAAAAAATTAGTGTTTCCCAATATTTTGCAGGTAAGCTCAGCCACGTTTTCATCATCATTTTAAAAAAAAATGTCAGTGGGGAAAGCGTGGGAGTTAGTCTGTGGCTTTAACGGTCATCTAGTAAGAAGTGCAGCCTTGCACTTTTATTTCCCTGAAGGCTCATTTTTCCATGATAGACGATTTAAAAGTGAGGAACTCGCACCTTCGTTTCTCTCAGGAGGAACTGCAGGTCTCGACCGCTCAGAATGCCGTGGTTCTTAACGTAGCTCGGGAGGTGCACGGTGCTGGTGCCGTGCACGGTGCCGTGAACCTCCATGTAGCTGTGAATGATGTCCAGGTACTTCTTCTTGTCCTATAAACAAATGGGGAGAAAATGAAGCAGATCAATGTAAGTTCACAAATCCAAATCCCAGGGGAAATCATCGATCTGAGATTTCTTTGCATTTATAATAATAAAAAAAAAAAAAAAAAGACCTGGAAAAATAACTTCAGCCACGAAGCGCTTAGAATGGCAATTTGTGTTTTGTTATGTGCCCCGGTGAACCTTTGTTTGGGCTACCTGACAGACCATCTGGCCCCATTGGCAGGCAGAGCTAAAAATAGCACTGTAAAAGGAGCATCAGAGCACACAATAGCTAGTGCTATTAATGTTTACCTGATTTGTCATTTTCTTAATGAAGAAGAAAAAAGAAATTAAGAAATCCTGCTACCTTTATACCCAAAGTCATGTCTGGCCTACTTCTCCCACACAGGAATGCTGTCAAAATGATTATCAGGTCAAAAATGAAACAAGGAATCTGGAAGAAAATCTAATTTAAAGTGGCACTCTGCTGATAACAGGCTAACACACAGCTTCACAATGTTTTTGTCATTGTCTTTACATTTTTAGCAATGTTACGAGCTGGGATATGAGTTTAAAAGACAAACGCTGCTATCAAACTGCATTAGAGGAAATGTAGGACTTGATACAAAATCTAGCAATTTCATCACATCTGACCAAAAAAAAAAATCAGAGATGTTAAAGCTGCCCTGAACCAGAGAGCCACGTCTCCACACTCAGCTGTTTGGTTTGGTTTACTGTCTTGATGTAAATAAAATTGTATTGAATAACTAACTGGATGAAAAGTACACAGTGCAACCAAAACATGAACCTGGGTTCTGCAACTTCCAGTTGACAGCAACCCACTGTGAACAGAAGCAGCTTTAGATATGCAAAAGGTGTTAAAGGGTAACTCAAGGACAGCTGGTGATGAACAGAAGATGTGGCAAGACATGATTTCACAAAATGGGCTCTTAAAACTGTCGCTCGATGTAAAGTGTAGTGTGACACGGTTCTGGACATTATTTTTCTTGGCTATAAGTTGCTCCCAGAAGCCCCACAAGACTTTGAAATAAGTCATGTTAATTAGTCTGGATAGAAATAATAATTTCACAATAAAAGGCTGTTTTCACACAGAGCTTCACAGCAGGGTTTGACTTTTAAAAACAGGGACATAACTGCTGTATAACCCAGCAACACTTGAACAAAAATGGGCCTCCTGCTGAATTGAAGTGCAAAACATGTTTTTTTTACTTCATCCTGTGCCTTCTAAGCACTGAGCCCTATGGGAACAAGGTACAGTACAGCTGAGCGCTCTTAAGGCAGAACCCTTCAGAGAGGCGGTATACATGAAAGCTGCCGCTTTCTCCATCCTTATATGAAGCCACAACTGCCAGTATGTGCACACACACACACATTTTTGTAATGGAACATTATTGATGACAGTAGCTTTAACACTTATGGAGGGCAAGGCCTCATTATTGTTAAAAGTGTAGGTTTAAATAAGATATCCTACACACGAGCCAGCCTTTGAATCCATTCTGCCTCCAGGATCTGTTCCTGCTCTGTTATTGTGTGTGTGTGTCTCCCAGAGTACTTCCTTTTGGGGCTTAAATTTCAGGTAGCCGCTCGTCAGGGTCCCTGGAGTCCTGGCTATCAGATGCCTCTAGCCAGCCTGCTGTAACTAAAGCAGCCTGGTGTGTGTGTGTGTGTGTGTGTGTGAGACGAAGTCCTAATTAGAAGGTGAAATCACTATCCTGTAATCTTTTCACTCGGGAGAGCTGAGCTAGGATTTGTGTGTGTGAGTGAGAGAGAGATTTACTAATGAAGGTTACTGATAGGTATCTGAAGAGGAAGCAGACACACTTCGAAAATCTAGTTCAACGCTGTACGAGATCAGAAAAAGCTAAAGAGAAAAATAAATAAATAATAAAAAAGCTTAGCCAGCCATACGCAAGGAAATCGCTATTAATTCGGATATTTTACAAGTTTGCCTTTAAATTTAAAGCAAATATCCTAATAATTCAAATGCAGTTTGGTTATTCACACCAATATTTTAAATATGTATATTCAAGAAAAATATAAACACACAAACCCAAAAGGTTAAGTTAAAATGACCTATCCCTTAACATGCCCATGCACTCCAGGAGGAATGGGGCAGCACAGGCCACTACTGATAACACATGGACTGTTGCATGAAGATCTGAAACACTGGTTGCTATTGAAGCCTGAAATGTTCCTGAGTGTATTACACAAATTGTTGTGCTTATACATTGTCGATTAGTCGTGAGATGAAAATGTTTTGAGCGTTTATTTTTGTTGAGTGTACATACACAACACATTTTTCACTTTCACATCAGTTTATGGGTGCATTAAGTGCTAAAATTAGCGGACTTGTGGATGCATGCTTAAATTTAGTAACACACAGATATATTTATCTAAAATATTACATTTCATACATACTTTGTTCTAATACTCTGAATATTATGGCAATTGGCTGGCAGTCTGAGTATGCATGGTGTAAAATATGCATGTGAAACCTTGGGGATTTGTGTGGGAAAAAGGACAGATTGCCACAATGATTTGCAAGTATGTGACTTGGTTGTGACGGTCTGCAGAGGAAGGGTAAAAAAAAAAGAGACCAAAATTTTTTTGTTTTTTTTTAAAATGGGGACCACTCCAGTAAAACCTGACTGTATGTGGAAGATGAACATACAGTCGACTGCTGTGACCCTTCAGGCCACACTAAGCTTTATACTTATTATCCAGATGTCTTCTAGAGCGTGACCGGATTCTGTCACACACAGGAGCACACTCGAGCTGGCATAAAGTGGAGCGTGTTTAAAAAGAAAAACCCTGAAACAGGTTGAAGAATAAAAAAAAAAAAAAAAAACACAACACTGGTGGAAGCAAGGCAAAAAAAAAAAAAAAAAAAAAGTGGGATGAGATGTTAGAGGAGCATGACTGCAAAGTGAATCACCATTTTCTTGATTTATCGTGGATTTCCTTGGCTTTGCTTTCTTGTAATAATATTATGTCAACTTCCATTGGTGATCCTGTCTCAGCTGTCAGCGCACTGAATTATAAAGAAGCTACGACTTTAAAACACTAACAGGCACGAAGATGGACCGGTAACACTGCGTGGCCTCTGGGTGTTCGTCCATACTGTATGTATATGCATACGTTTCAGAGCACACGCAATGTGCAACGTGAAACCAGGGAGCAGATCGACTGCGGCAGTCTTGTACAGGAGCACATGCTCTGGGAGTTATAAAATAACTGCTTGAGCTGGCGAGGCTGATTGAAGCAGGAGAAGAGGAGGAGGAGGAGGTGCGTTTTATGACCTTGTAAATCAGAGGGAATTTGTAAACCTTGGCTCGAAGAGGAAACAGGAGAGGAGGCTGCTGCTTTCTGTCGGCGGAGGGCTGAGGGATGAGCGTCCTGGGATGGAAGCCGACAGGCTGAGCGACACGGCTTCTGAGACCGACAGGAACGCACCGATACACGCTTCCAGTTTAAAGGGGCTCTATTATGCTTATCATCTGTATATACTGTTACAATGATGGCTCATATTAAACGTGGATTAAGTACAAGTGATCTCTGTGAGCCAAAAGCTCAGGCTTAAAACTGTTTTTTTCTAACATGAGCACCTCAGGCCCCATCCGCCTGTTCTAGCAACCTATTTGCAAAGGGCAGCCTTACTACTACAAAGTGTAGTAATAACTTCTGTTATTCCTAGTTGATGAATTTTGCAGAATCTTTAAAATGCACATGTCTGTATATAGCTCTTCTTAAACTTGATTTTGTTCTCAGGTCTCAAGTTAAAAAAGAAAAAGATTTGACCACAGTAACCTGTAGAGGAGAGAGCAGCTTGAGCCTCATCAGAATGCAGACAGATGCGCTCGGTTCGACTTACACGACCATCAAACTGCCTTCAACATCAAACGCACCTCAGATCGCCCCCCCCCCATCTGAAATCATTTCCAACTGACAGACTCTAGGGCCCCAAAACTGGAAGCTTGTCAATCAGAGGGGAAGAAAAAAAAAAATCACTTCAGCTATTCTTCAGAGAAAAAGGAAAAATCATTTTCACTCGTACGCACAGACCCATTCAACAAACATACTGCAGTCATACTAAGTCACAGAGAAAGGCTGTAGTTCGTTTTAAGTGTGATGTGCACTTGGCGCTGCAGGAATACTATCTCTGTCTATGGTTTAAAAATCAAGCAAAGCTACTTCAGGGAGGACATCAAGTCAGGTCCAGGATCAGATGAGCTGACCTGATCAGATGAGCTGCTAACACAGACCTGCTGACGGCTCACCTGATTCCCTTTTACAGCAAATATCACATAAGGTATTCGTGCTGCTTTAGCCTGCATGCAATTGCTGCACATCTGCAAGCTGCTTTGCAACCCACTTCCACCCTGTAGTGTAATCAGTGTCATATCTGCTGTTACTGAACCTGCTTTGTTCTGTGTAGGGTCATTTATGGCTTTAAATACATACATGGAAAAAATAAAATAAAATAAAATAAAATAAAGCCCTTCGACAGACTGGCAACCTGTCAAGGGTGTACCCTGCCTCTCATGCTATGATAGCTGGGATAGGCTGGAAGAAAATGGATGGATGGATGGAAGGAAAATTAAATAAATAAATAAATATAGACATGGAACAGCATGGAGATCCCATAATAACCATGCCACGGTTGTTATTTATTTAAGAACGGTACGATGCCTTTTAATCAGCATAAATGGCCACAACAATCTCTTGTTCTTCAGGTTAACACATGATCCTTTCTGCATTTTAAGTTTGGTGGGCAAATAATACTGTTCACCACTACAAAAGAAAAGTCAGCAAGACTAATGGATTTGTAAAATATATAGCAATCACACTGATTTCAGCCATTAGGTGTCATTTGAATCAGTAAAAAGTGTTTAAAACTACAGGTTCTTCAAAGGTGCTAAATGAGCGAGAATAAAATAAGTCAGGCAAGAATGAGCCTTTCTTTCCTCAATTCTGTAAGCTGGTTTTATACTGCACACAGCAGTAATTTGCAAGCAGCAGGGACTAGTCAAAGTGCAAGCTGGGTGCCTCACAGAAAAGTTGAGGGGGGGCAGTCTATCCTTCAAGGGGACCCCTTATACTTACTTCCAGTTCCATATTTTTATTCTAGGACTCAACTAGAGTAGCTTTGCAAGATTCATAGTTTAAAATAATCCTTATTTGTCTACTGGGCCTTGCTGCAGCCCCTCAATTTATCCTCTGTCTAAAATAATTGCGGTACTTTTATCAGTGGGCCGAAGGCTCCATCAGCATTGTGTTAACTCATCCGGCACTGCTACTTTCATGGAAAATCCGGAAAACTCGATAGCTACCTTGACAGATGCAAAAGGAACAGGCTCGGGAACGCTGGTGATAAATTTGCATCCAGAGAAGCTCGGAGTGCAGTCAGGAAAGGTCATTACACTTCAATACCCTGCCATGCCCCATTAGACAGAGCAGTCTCCAATCTATTGGAGGAATCTGGTGATTGGACAGAGCATGTTTTTGATTGTGAGGCAGCAGAGGAGCTGCTACACGACTGCTGACAAGTCAGTCCCAGCTGTGTGTATGCGGTCTGCATTAATCATCCAAGTGTTACAGCCTGAGCGGGTGTGTGAAGAAGCACTGAATTGCAAGTCCTGTAGAAGGAGGAATAACAATTAAAAAAATAAATAAACCAACACCCCCACCCCCCCACAAAAACAGAGTCACTGCAGCTATAATATTCCTACTTGTCCTGCAGTGATGGAAACACCTGTATCTGTCACATGCTTCATTGGGTGCAATTAAAGGCTTGTATATGGTAGCTGAAGGCACTAACGAACAGCATTTCCATACATTTAGACCATGGCTCAGTGAAGCTTGCAGGGAACGAAACAGGTGCCACTGGGAGGAGTCCAGAGTAACTGCTGGCTCACAAAGGTACTTGCTCAAAAGGGATGCATTCAGTATGGAAATGGTGCTGGGTAATAGTCTCCTCGTTGTTAACCTACCGGAGCCCCTCTCATTTATTTGCCTGTTTTCTGTACGTTTTCCTGTTCGGTCCTCATGTTGTTTGCATCCTGTCTTCCTGCCTCTGAATAAATAACATACTTCTGTAAATGAGAACATTCAATGCGTGTTTCCTCCTTCTGCTCAATAAAACCAGGAGTTACTCTGACAAATGACGTTGTCAGCTTCACTTATCTCTTTGATTCACACAGCTGACAATTCAACTCCTTTCACTGCTTGAATTATTAACTTAATTTAGGGGTTATACTAGAACTTTAATCCTCTACTAACTTTATTTAAACAATTTCAAATGTCTGAAGTTAAATTTAAATCTAGGGTAGACAAACATGAAATATAAAAATATAAGACTGTGTACAAAGTGCGCATGTGCTCTGGTCAGAGCTCTGTTATTGTTGTAGGTACACAGTCGTGGCTTTTGCCACAGCATCTACAAAGACTGCCCAGCCGATGGTCAGCTTCACTGGACAGCGAAACAAGCATCACGTAATGTAAAAAGCTTTCTTGGTGCTTTCCTGGAATAAATTTGCTGCAGTGGTTGGTTAGCTGTGTAAGCAGATCTACCATGAAAGCAGTCTTTTGTGCTAAATACAAACAGTCATCCGTTAAGCAGCTGCGGTTAATTCAATTTCATGTCTAAGTAGATACATCACACACGGGCAACATATGGCCTCGAGGGCCAGAGCTTTGCTCCCAGACCTTCTCAATCCTTCAGTCCCACAGGTTAGTTAGCTACACTCACAAATAAAACAGAAAAAATAGAATTAATTCATATATATACAAATATGCTAATTAAAAAAAAGCAAACTGTAGCCTAGCTTTTCTTCATTCAGTGCTGTCCAATGGTGCTGAAGTCAGAATACACTGGTCTGGTTTGAGTTCATGCAGGTGCATGAATTTTACTGTGTATTTGTTCATAATTTGTGTCTGAATATCAATACAACCTTTAGTCAGTGATGCAGGGTTGTAGCTGAATATATAATTATATGTAAAAATAAAACCTGATACAGCATTTAAATCAACAGGACTGACAGAAAACTCAGCAACTTCTAACAAAGTTTTTGGTTTTTGAAATAAAGTCCGAAGCTTATAGTTAAAGCATTTTATCATGTGTACCAAAATTCATGGATTTGCACAGATTTCACAACTATATGCATCACATTTCAATTCAGCTATTCAGTGTGTGGGTGGGACTTCCTTTGTAGCATCAGAGAAAGACAGCTAGACAGCACTGAGTCTACATGCGCATTTTAAACATCTGCATGCATCTATCTACATCTGGGGGGTGGGGGGTGCCTTTTCCAGATTTCTCCCCCATTCTGCTGAAGTATTATTTCCTTTCAGAAAATGCAGCTTTTCCACTTCCAAAATACTACAAACGGCAAACTGAATATTTAACAGTGCAGATCAACAAAGAAAAGCAATAACAGCTACCACCACCTGGAAATGTCTTGAACCTAATTTAATAAAACATCTTTGACAGGACGAGTCAATTTAATACCCGCAATAAAAATTTCCACCCCGTCCCATCTCCTCCCTCAAACTTCATATTCAGGTTTCTACCCTCGCAAGCTTTAATGTTCAACTCAACTCGGTTATCGCGGAAGGGGAATCACAATGCTGTCTGCTTATGAGCCTACAAGGGTTAGAGTGCTCTCACTGCACTGCTTATGCGAGCCGCGTGCGCGCGACTGTGCGCGTCTGCCTGTCAGCTCGGTGTGATTTTGTCTTTCTTCACCGTGTCCTCTGATCTGCCGCCAAGGGCCTGCAGCTCTCCCTCTCTGTACATCCCACTCATTCTCACCTTTCTCCATGTTCCCTTCTGTCTCATCAAATGCTCTCTTACACGCCGAATGCTGTGAAACAGGAAGAGCGGCTGCTGGTGTAAGTCGAGGTAAAAGCAGCAAATCACTCGCTGATGTTTTTTAATTAAACTTATACAAGTTAGAGACAGGTTAGAGAAGAGCTATTCTTCTTTAATATAAAATTGAATGTATTTTTATACTTTTATTATTACACTTACATTGAATATTGAGTTACTGAGCATTGATGAGATCCTCGCTGTCTGCTCAGTGCTGCTCTGGTGAAACTGTATTGATATACTGCATTCTTAACATTGACCGGGCAGGAGCAGACACTGACACACCAGCTCGTTTGTGTAGAGTGTGTGTGTGTGTGTGTGTGTGTCGATGGAAAAAGATGGGGGGGGGGGCATTCGGTTGCTCTCAGCTGCTTTGGTCTGCATTTCTACTCCTCCAACTGGGTTGCTATAGAAACAGCTCTCTCAAAGGCGGTCTGGCCGTCTTATTCCAGGTCTCAAAAATCAACACCGGCTCTTAAGAAAACGAAATAATGATTTAACATCATGGTTTTTGAATCTGCGGGATCGCCCTCGCCGTTTCACACGCTGCCGCGCTCGACCTTCAGGTCAGATGAGCCACCTGCTATTGTGTTCAGAGGTTACAGCCAAATGAAAAATAGCCAGTTTGCTATTAATGATTACAACGATGATTACAGGTTCGCTGCTCATCGGTGTCGCAGAGGCACGTCCGAAAAAAAAAAAAAGGGAAAAAAAAAATGCTTTTGAAATGTTATTTTAGTGGCCTCTTAGGAAAATAAATCTAAAAAATGTTTGGAATAAAGAGGTGGCATGGAGAAATATGAATACGTTTCACATATTTTTATTAAAGAGACCTGTTACACTCAATCCTGGTCTGCACTAGAGTAGCTTTGCATGATTATCGTATTTATCTTACAAGAGGACGGTGCAAATGCAGTAAAATGCAGCACTCATTGCAAACTATTCAACCTCCTACTCTAAACTGCTCAAAAATAAGCTGGGACATGTTTCAGTTCCACACAAGGCTTTTTCTCCTGTTTGTAAAGTTAGTAGCGTGTTCTTCTATTTCTGTTATCCAGGGGTGGCTGGCAAACAGCTGACCGGGTCTACTGGGTCTTGCTGCAGGTGCTCCAGTTCATCTCCAGCCTGAAACAAGCTTCTCCCTTTGCGCCAAATGGAGCATTTAGAGAAGCCTGAGTTTTTAGGATCGCTTGTGCATAAACTGACCTTCCAACAATACCCAACAGTACACATCTGCTAGAAAACAAGCAATATAACAACAAGTTTTGTTCTCGTCTTCCTCTGCAGCAGTTACAGTCTGCCTTTATGAGCTCACAGTCATTTCTATTTGCTACATTTCAGCCAGACAGACCTTATCAGGCATGAATTTTTCATGATACAGGGAAGCACTTCTGACACCAATGTCCAGGCTCTGAGTACACATCCTCTCCGGAGAAGGTTGTAATGAACATGGAACACCCCCCCCTCTGTAAGCTCTCAGCATGTGTGCATTTTCTAATTAAATCTCTGTAGGGCTTCAGTAAGCCAACTTTTTTTTTTTTTTTACTTCATCACACTGTGTTGCCACTAGATTCCTGTTTGGAGGTGCAAATATTGCTCTTGCACACACACTTGTCTAGCTTGCAAGATTTTTCAAAACTGCTCAAATTATGCAATTTTTTTGTTTGGTTTAAAAAGAAAAGCAAAAAAAAAAAAAAAAAAAAAAAAAAAGCATGCATAAGATTAAAATCTGTCCAAACGTGTAAATGAGAGTGTGTCTAGGGGCTGCTCCACACACCCGTTCATGTCATACACCTGTTGGATAAATGTGACCAGCGTAACTTTGCATACTGATCAGGCAGAGAAAAGCTTTCAGAAGCCTCCATTTTACATGACGTTTACTACCCACCTAGCCCACATTAACCCCTCTAAATGAAGGACTGTGCAGGAGGCAGATTTTGGCTGAAGAATCCGTTCTCCAGGTCTGCTGGCCACACACGTTCAGCTTCAGTGTCCAGTTTCTTCACACTTCCTTTTCCTTTTTTGGCTCAATAAAACAAAAACATTTGATAAGACTTATCTGGAGCTATGCTTTACGCTCCCCGAGCAGCAACAAATAAATAGCCCCACAAGTGAATTTACAAAGCGCTGCTGTTAAGATGACGTTTAAGAAGCTTAGCACCTTTTTTTTTGAGGCGGTTGCAAAGACAAAAGACTTTTGAACTAGTCTGGAAAATGGTTAAAGGGGATGTGAAAACACCATTTCCTGTTTAGTTTGAATTTAATAAATGAAAACATCTCCACTGGTTTTAAAAAAGCATTAATACACCTTATGTTTCTATTGTAACACTTTCCCCTAGAGCCCTACTGGCCAGTAGATTAGAGAGTTACAGGCTTGTTTTAATTAATATATACAAAACGCTGGCCAACTTAATCTATAATGCTATGTTATAGTGGTTTGTTTTATATTACAAATGTAATTCTGCAAGATAATTAGCAACTAAAGCTTTTAAATAAAGGTAGTGGTGAATAACCTGGCTGGCGCACAGCTGTTCTCAGGCTGTACTTATGAACACTCATAACAGGAGCCTGTCCTTCATATTTAAGCTTGTTCACTGTTGGTGTTTTCCCCCCACGTAGGTTTTGATGGCACAGTAATGAGCGTAGCTGTTGTCAATCTAACTTTAGCCTCGGCCTCGCCCTCCTCTAAGGTTACACGTTTTAGGCTACAAGTTGAAAATACTGAGTGCAAGCAGACCATTCAGCTCGTCCAGTGTACTTTTCTACTGGCTACCTGGAGCGATCATTAGCTACGTCGAACCAAGCGACAACTTGTGAGTCTGAATGTGGCAATGCAAAAAACTGCAGTTCCTCCGATGGCCACTTGAAGCTGACTCCACAAGTGAGACAATCCACACAGACTCGCAACTTAGCACCACACAAATATTATAAGCCCCCTATCCCCCCCCAAAAAAACAAAAAAACAGCACAGAAGTGGACAAAATGCAAATGTTGAGTCTTCACATTGTAATGGGTGACATGTTTTATATACATCCTGCTTTTATTTCAGTCTGAATTATTTTACTGTTAGCTGATTTTTCAGTTTGAATCTACTTAGAAATTTGACACAAACTGCGGCGAATACTGAGGGAAGGAAAGCAAAGACCCCTGTGGCAGGACGTAAAAAAAAAAAAGACTTAAAAATATTACACCTCTTCTTACAGCAGGTCTCACTTTCTACTTTAAACAAAGGATACACCATCTTGAAATGAAACTTCAAGGATACAGGAGGAGATGGGAGCACGCCACAATTTAAAGGAACAAGGAAGGGAAACGCAGTAAGCCAGTCAACTCGTTATCAGTCAGCCCCAAACTGGCCCTTTAATTAAAAGCAGGAGGTAATGAACACGCTCGGGAGTCTGATTAGCAGCTAATGCCCCTTGCTGGGAGCTGATGGGCTTCCCCGTCTGCCCTTTTAAAGCCAGACTGAATGGCACAATACCGTATGTGCGCTGACTCACTAGAAGAAGCCATCAACCACAGCGGCATGCCAGTTACCTCTGGATTAAAAGCTATAACACCTTGGGATTTACAGACTTATAGAGTGGCTTGTAAATGAATATGTTTTACATTAGGAGGGTTTTTTAACTTGTTCTCACTTTACTCTCTCAGGATAAATCAGCATGTGATTTATCCTGTAAGTAAGTCAGCTACTAACTCTCTTAGTAAAACAGCAGGGGTAATAATAATAATAATAATAATAGCAACTTCAGTGCAAAGATGAAGCTCAAAGCACTTTACAGGTAATTAAAAACTAAAGGTTAAAATCTAAATGGAAAATTAAAAAAAACAAAAAAGTAGTTTGCACTGCACATAAAGTAAAAAAAAAAAAAAAAAAGCCATGTACAGTAGCACTAATTCAACTGAGCAAATAAACATAAAAGAGTTTACTTGTATGAAAACATGAGAGCGTAAACATCTCCTGTGAATAAGTCTTACTAACCAGTGAGGCTGTGTAAGGAGGACGGACCAACCTGTTCTGCTATCTATGGGCGGCATTGTGGTGGCCAGCGAAGGCCGTCAGTTACTAATTATGTTACCTTGTTGCTAATCCACTTCTGGCAAACATATGTGGTCCTCTGCACACCGTGTAACGTTTATGCCTGCAGATGGGGTCCCTCTTTGTGAGGTGAAGGCTGTCTGTGTTGTGTGTTATTGCAAAGTTAAAGTTCGCCAGCACAGTTGGAGCTTCCGCAAACTGCACTGCTTCCCTCAGATGATCTCAGAGAAAGTAAAGGTATTATTTAAAAAAAAAAGTGTACACAACATTTTACATAAGCAAGGCAGCAAGTTAGTAAATTTAGATAAAACCAAGTGGAACGACAATCTGAGACGTATTTCCAGTGTAAAATCATTAGTAGGTTAGGCTGGGCTTATTACTTAATCCTCCACGTCTTTATCACACAGCCTTCTGTGAATGCATTTGCACTACAGGCTTGCTACATGAGGACAATTCTCTTTGCAGCATCTATTATTATCCCATCGAGTTCAAACATCTATAGAGTCATTGGATCTGGAGCAACCCACTCAGAAACATACATGGTGTCAGCTGAAAGCTCATCAAGGCCTGGGTACTAATCCAACCATCCATGGCAAACCAAACAATGTTCAAATCTCCCCAAGTCTCCAAGCCATTTTTGTCTAGGATACAGTAATCCCTTGGTCTCTGTGCTGCAGAGTGAGCATGCATTTGAATATATTAAAAACTCCACAGAGGTGGTGATAAGCTGAATTTGAGCTCCTAAACCAGAGTGCTATTAAGTTTCTTGTGAAAGTTTCACCCAAGGTTGTTCAAAGAGTTTCACTGCAGAGCTCTCAGAGGTCTGAAAATGGGTTATCCTTGGTGCATTGGGGGTCTCTGGCACGCTTAGTGAAGTCTGTCCCTGTCATCTTCAGAGGGAGAACTTTGTGACCATTTGCGTATAACAGAAGATGTAAGCGTTGAGGGCGACATCTGCAGGTGTGCAGATACGGTGTACGACATGTCTGTGGGTTTCCTGTGCATCTCTGTCCTCTCGACATGAAAGTGTGGAGCGTGGAACGTAAACATGTGGCAACAAAAACACATCCAAGTAATACTGTGAATGAATTTAAGTTGCATGTGAGTGCATTTAAAAGAACTTTACCTTCCAGAAGTTGTCAACCTTGCCGTAGACTAGTGACTGATTCTGTCTCTTAACGTCGTCGATGTGCTTGATGTCACTGGCGTTGAGGTGCTGCTCCACAACAAAGCCCAGGAAACTGTTGTCTGGGGTGTGAGCTGCAAGAGAAAGTAACAAAGTCTGTGGGTAATTCTACAGAATCATCATTCGCATGTAAAGCTTTTTTTTTTTATGTGGCTGATATGACTTCACAATCTTTCACAGTCTAAAATTAAGTTATTCATTTATAATACATGACAGGGTTGAAGATTTTGTGCTAATCTGTTATTAATGCGTTGACGTTAGCAGCTATCAACATGCCGCACGGCATCATTCAATTTATACAATTTTATACCTCATAATTATATTAAACTATGAGACTTCATCCTTAATAGTGTTTTTTTTCAAGAGGTTGTATAATGAATGAAAAAGGGGGCATCTTAAATCAGTACATCCAAAAGGTTTTCGCAATATTTCACAAAGAAGAATGTGCAGAATGACCGATGTACATTCATTAACCCCCCCCGATAAGCCTAAATAAATTGCACAATATATTTTTAAGCAACAAATTGCTTAAAAATATAAAATAAAAGTATTTTTAAAAAATTTTGAATTTCCTGGCAATTATTTCATGGTTCAGGCTTTAAAGGGTTAATAAAGGCAGGAATCTGTGGCTGTGCATTTGTTTTAACAACTGTTCATTTCATCCAAACAAACACTGGCACCTGCTACCAACAACCCATATAAGTGCAGTGTTGACTTTGAGGTTATTTGAATAAAGTAGCTAAAAAAATAACTGTTATTTAACTTGGCCTCTACTAGAGTAACCGCATGACTGACAAATTAAAATCAGATCCAGCTCATCCACCGTCTGGAACCAGCTGCTTTAGCTCCTCCCCCTTGAAAGCATCTTTCTTCTGAGTGGCTTCTGCACCTGAGATGGCCTTATTATCACTGACATCATACAGAGCAGAGTCTGGCCAACATGGGATTTTTAAGCACGATACTGATATTTGGCAGAGAGTGTTTACCCCATCTGTTCTTTACTTTATTAAACATTCAGTTATCACCCTTTATAAATACAGATACCCATAAAAGGCTAATACTGGCTGATTTATCAGGCTTTAACGCAAAGACAACACTAGAGCGTGATGCCGTCTTTTGCAATAAAATGATAAATCTGAAGCATAGCTGCTCATGTTTCCCCCAAATGTGTCTTATTCACAGGATGGTTTTTCAGACTTCATTTAATTCTCTAAAATATGGAGTTGATCAGAGACGAGCCTTTCAGAGAGAGACCAGAACACTCTGCGTCTTTGTTCCTCTCATTGCACTTCTACTCAACCACCAGTGATGAGTGCGGAGCCTGGAGCTGGCAGCGTTTTTACCTCACTAGCATCTGCCTTGTAAAACAAGTGTGAAGACAAGGGTTTGGAGCGCGGACAGGAAAGATCCAGTCAGGAATTCAATGGCTTAATAACATCATTTACAATAAAATAATGGAGCACCAGAAGCAGAGTGAAAAGCAGCCCATGCCTTCACCCCTGGAAGCGAATGGAACGAGGTTGTGTTATGGAGGCAGTTGGGTGCACAGTTGTGGTTTGTGCTGGAGCCCCGGGGAGCCTCTGTGGTCGGAGCTTGTTCTTACCGCAACCTTATTACTACAGAGGCAAACTGAGGTCAGTCAGTCAGTCAGGGGAGATGGAATAAGCTTCAGGGCAGTAAATAAGGGAAAGATTTAGAGAAGAATTCAACCACCTGCCAGCACTTAAACGAGTCAGATTCAAGTGCTGCAATTATCCTCTGGATTAATAACACTTTAAGTAACATGAAGGGATATTATCACGACTTTGACACATGATGGCAGGAATACAGCAAGCACGACGTTGCTGCAATAGAAAGAAAAATGCGTTTCCTCAATGCAACGTGTTTGTCGGGGTTGGAATGGGACATTCTAGCCAACACCCACTTGACAAAAAGCCAGTGTTTGCTCTCCCTCCATCTCTCCGGCCAGGCCACATACCGGCTCAGGCTAAATACCTTCAGGCAAACATGAGGAAAAAAAAAAAAAAAAAAAAAAACTAAACTAAATGAGCAGGAAATGTGCTATGCAGAGTAAATGAGCCCAGAAACAGTCCACGCAATTACTGAACAATGCAGTCACATTTTTTCCGCAATGATCTGAAAAGGGCACGAGGAGAAGGCTGTCATCACACAAAGCCTCGACATAAAGCAAAGGTGGATTTTCGAATTTCCATTATGATGTGACATGTTTCTTTTGGGATATTCATCACATGTGCCTCACCCTTTACACATCACACGCTTTTCTGTAGGAACATGCACGGTTGCATAAGCGGCGGGTTCTTTGGGCAAAGTGCTGCAGGTTGAGGGTAGACCACTATCATGTGATTTCCATTCATATCTTTTATATTCAAATGCTACTGTTCTTCTTTTACCCCCAGCAGAACAGGTGGTTCACTTAATGTGGGAGTAGCTGATGTCGCCAGATCCGCGTGACGCGTCCGTGTGGGCAGAAATCAAACGCTTATCCCAAAATACACGACGTGAGAAAACTACTTAAACGCGCCGCTCTCATCAAGTATGAGCGCACCTCTCAAAAATCCAGTAACATTTAAAGGAATATTGTTAATGGATGGGAACTGCCACATCCCGAGGACTTAAAGACAGGATTTTGTGACCTTTTTCTGCGTGTGTTCATTTGTGAGTCCGTCACCATTATCTCTGGATTATCCCTTTAATCTCCTTCAGCAAAGCTAACTGTGTTCTTGTACGGAAAAGGACCAGAGGAGGAAAGAATCATTAGAAAATGAAGGATATTCAAACTATTACGGCTTTTTTTTTTAACAATTACTTTCAACAATACACATCCACATCGAAAGGAGCCAGTTGAGGTGGCTCGGGCATCTGATTAGGATGCCTCCTGGCCGCCTCCTGGGTGAGGTGTTCCGGGCATGTCCCACCGGGAGGAGGCCCCGTGGTAGACCCAGGACACGCTGGAGAGATTGTGTATCTCGGCTGGCCTGGGAACGCCTTGGGGTCCCTCCGGATGGGCTGGAGGAGGTGGCTGGGGAGAGGGAAGCTTGGGCTTCTCTGCTTAGGCTTCTGCCCCCGCGACCCGGCCCCGGATAAGCGGAAGAAAATGGATGGATGGATGGACTTTCAACAATATGTTTTTATGGCCAGATCTATGAACAGTCTTTTTTCAATATGAGGGGAAGAAAGCATGATTTGATCACTGTTACCGTCATGCTCTTTGTTTACTGGTATAATCTATGCTTTTATGTTTCCTGAGTGCCTTCTTTTTTAATGTCCTCCTATGTTCCACCCGTCCTACTATTCTCCATGTGAGTGTGGCACTGATCCCCCTATCAGTTTACTTCCTGTTTTATTTTGAAGGTTAGATCCCCGTGTGGCTTTTTTTTTTTAACACTTCCCTCCTTTGTGCTTTTCCTAGCCTCCACATTGCCATGATTGAGTTTGCCTGTGCCTTACTATCCCTGTATCTGGAGTGTTTATTTATTATATAGGAAGTCATCCTTCTTCTCTGTCTTTGAACATTATCACCGCTGTGACAGTAAAGATTTTTTAAGAAAACATTAAGATAGCATTATGCCCACTATTAGAACTCACTATGTGGTATTGTTACTTCGAAAGCCTAAAAAAAATATGCCAAACACAAATTCAAAAAGCTAACAGATAACAACAAGACACTGATGATCTCTATCAAAGAGGCAGAGGTGTCCTGAGCACTAGGAAGAGGCAGCACTAACACTCTTCTACCAAACTAACTGTGTAAACAGGACAGGCTGTTAATTAGTGTTCAGCCCTCTTGATGCATTTGGTAGCAGATGCTTCTTGTCCCACTAGGCCCGCTACTCAAAATGTCACTCAACTTGCCACAGCTTCATTTGCTATTAGCTAAGAGCCTGGGCAGACAGCGGGACAAGCAGTTGCTTTGTTGCTCTTGACAAACTTGAGAGTCAGAGGTGATGGAGCAAATTTGCTGGACTTGCTCCGTTAGATTAGCAGTCAATATAATACTCTCAAGAGCAAGATGTCTTCCTGGGATATTTATTCCCTTAAAGAAGCGGTGAGATTTCAGTAAATCCCAAGTACAGGCAGACTACACATCATCGTACAATAACTCCTGCACAAAAAAAAAAAAAAAATCCCAGACAAATGTAATCCCAATTCACAAACTAGGGATTATGTGATTAGTGTTGGCCCAACTCATTTTACAAGAAACTAACTTTTATTCTGCCGAGCAGACAGAACAGCAAAAATGCACCATCAGCACTTCCATCTCCAGCACTTTGAAAAGCCTGCATCAAAGACTTCATGGTCTTACAGCATCTCTGAATGGCCCTGAAGAGTGAAGATAAACAAGCTACAGGTGCACCTCAGAGATTTTACCTCTCAAGCAGAGTTTTGACTTTATTTATATAAGCACAAGGAGAACTGAAAGGGACTGTATCCATGGCATTTCTTTCCCAGCATATTCTAATTTAACAGAAGTGCAACATTAGGAAACCATTAGTATAAACTGGTACAGCAGATCTGCAAAGTAAATGTGTGTTTCTGAGTTAGTAGGTAGTTACAGAACATTTATGTACAGTACAGACAGGACAGAATGAAAGAGCCGTATTTATGTGTCTCTGCAGCATTTCTCCATTGTCTGAGCTTTCTGCTCCACTGCCATTATAGTGATCCACTGCAATCAATCACACTGAGCATTTGAAAAGGTTTCAAATGAAACAGAGTGGGAACACAGCGTGAAGTACTCAATTACATCAAAATAACACCCTCAATGTCCCCTTCACTGCGAGCACTGCTGAACAGACAAAAACAGGCACTGGGATTACACTTTTCAGGGACAAACATTTTCAAAGTGTCACATTATAAAATCCTGCAAATCCACTTGGATGTAGAGATATACAGCGCTGTGAAAAAGTATGTGCCCCCTTCCTGGTTTCCTTTTTTTTTTTTGCATATTTGGCACATTTACATATTTTAGATCATCAAACTAATTTTAATATTAGTCAAAGATAACCAGAGCAAATATAAAATGCAGTTTTTAAATGATGGTTTACTCTATTAAGGGAAACCTGTTATCCAAACATTTAAGTGTGACAACTATGCAAAACAAAAAGAAAGAAATCAGAAAGGGGACAAAAACCTTTTCACAGCACTGCACATACACAGGGAGGCTTTTTTTTATTGAAGTGGACCAATTACGCTCATTTCCGACTCCGTAGTTGGATTCCTGGATTCTTCTCGGGAAGCACTGAATGATTGAACATTTCAAAACAATCGTTATCCTCATCTTATGCTGGGCTTTGGTGTACCACGTTAGTTCATTCATTATCTGACACATGCCGTTTAAGCCCCCTCCCCTTTTAAGCCATTTTTGTTCTGATTTGCTGCCCCTCATACACAGGGGATCTGATCCACAGTCTGTATTAAAGATGGGCACAGCCACTGTGGCATCACCAGCCAGTTTGTGAAGTCCAAACTTGGTGTTTTGAAACTGGATGTGATGAGCAAAAGGTGGCTCTGACTGCTAAACTACACGCTCATTGGCTAACGACTTGTGATTTATAAGTTGTTAGCTGATGAGCCAATTGGCATAACTGGGATAATCTTCCTGTCGGATACAAATCACTGGAAAAGCAGGTGTACTTTTTATGACATAAGAGTTCTTGTTTAGATATTTGTGAGGATTTACAGCTGTTGTAAATAGATACACTTGTACTTTTGACGCCGTGTACAGTAGGCATGCTGAGAGATAAACTTAAAGAGAGCACAATGGATAAAATAGTAAAGAAAAGTGAACCTGTGTGGCCGTGACATTATCAATCAAAGCTCTAAAGGCACTCCCAGCCTGGCAGGTATCAGGGTCAATTGCATAGTTGGCAAAAGTTCAGAGATAAATACTGTCAGCTACTACATTTGACCTCTGACCAGCATTAATCATCATTTCCATGAGCGACTAAACATTCAGCAGCAGGGAAATACAAAGGAAAGTGGCCATATGGTGGACATGAACTTTTTACAGTAAATGCAAATCTCAGTGATCACCAAATCGCACAGGACATACGGGAACCTCACTGCATTTAAAGGCCTTCTTCGGGTCGTTCTTACATTGTGCAAGAAATTTGCTTGACAATGCAAATGTTTCACCACTTATTAAAATCTCCAGTAGCACCAGCAGAGCTAATGGACTTTACTAAGGGCTGATAGTGATTACTTTGTCAAAACAAATTAAGATATAAAGTCTGGCTATACCTCATCTCTGCAGTCACTTCAAGTTTATATAATTTACAAAAATGTTTGTTTTTAAGCTGATGAATCAATGAATAAATTACACCTAAAAGACACTAGCACCTCGCTACTCCTGGAAGCGTGATCTTAGATGGAGTTGTATTCGCACTTTTTGCTCCCACTGTACTTAAACATAGCACTTCTTTGGGTTAATGTTTCAACTATGGAGCTGTGAAATGCCTCATCAGGAAAAACACCCGTTGGCACAGTGCAACACTTGATCATCACCTCACATGACTCACAGGAGCCGGTTGAGCCCCACAAACAGAGCATAGAAAAAAAAACTGACAAGTCACATTTTTTTAAAAACCCAAACACATCCAAATATCTCTCGGTCACAAGTTATTTTGGAGCATCTCTTTTCTCTTTTTTTGATCCTCCGTCTGTTTTTTACTATTCTTGAATGTAGCAACAAAGCCCCCCCCCCCCCAGCTGTTAACCGGCTGCTGGGCTACCTGAATGCACTAGCTGTATGTTGCGTTTCTGTGCGCTGTTTCACATGAATAACTTCTTTATCCTGTCAATAAAGTGAAATCAAATGTCATTCTGCTGTCCGCCACGGATTTACGCTGTTATTCTGTCAAATGTTCAGATCTTTTGATTATTAATGGCTCATGTTAGCATACGCAGCCTATTAAAATACAATTTGTAGACTAGACAACTCTCTCTGCTTTCCCGACTCTGAAACAGATTAATGAGGTCAATTTGGCCTTGTCTTGTCTTATTGACCAGAGGCCACACACTCCCAATTCCCCCAGCCAATGATTTATAGAGCGCTGCCTTCCCCTTAAGAATGAACCAATCCAAATGTAGCATAAATTATCCTGTGGAGCTTGATTTGTCCATTGTTACATCTCCCTTCAATATGTGACGTTGATTTGACAACAAACTTGACACAGCAAGAGACACAATAGTCCATTTTATATGAGTTCTGACTGAGTGGCT
The DNA here is from genome assembly GCF_007364275.1 of Archocentrus centrarchus. NCBI lineage: Eukaryota > Metazoa > Chordata > Actinopteri > Cichliformes > Cichlidae > Archocentrus > Archocentrus centrarchus. Next base: position 25,610,683 of record NC_044347.1, on the reverse strand, counting down.
GCAAAGTTGTGTTCACGCTTTGTGTAGATCTAACCTGGATCTCATGAACATCAACCTGAAATTAATACCTACAGCAAAATGTGGGGAAACATAAAAGGTCTCAACACCTTAGTTTCCTTGATTTTAAATTCATATATTAAAATATTTTCGAATAACCCATGGGAACACCGAGGAACTTCTCTGACATTTAAATGTAGGGAGTTACCATCGCAAGCAGTCGACTCCACTAACACTAAATCTAAACCAACACGATGCACAGTTCCAGCTCACTATGCAAAAACAATCTGTGCACGATGTGAAAATAATAATAAAAAGCCTGAGAAAGCTGCTTTGTAACCCTTACAGGTATTAATCTAATATTCTGTTTGTACTGAGTGGTTCGCACACTAGACTTCAGTCCTGAAGGCTGCATGTGATGCAGCACAATGCAGAGCGGGGGGGGGGGGTCGCTCGCTCATCTCCCCTGTCTGGAAGTGATGCCATTCTGTGGTTTTAACACTCAGTCCAACCGCTGTGCACTTGTTTCACCAGCGATATCATCTAACCTAGCAACTCTTAACTGGATTTTGTGCAAAGGCTCCAGTGTTTTATGAGAAAGACATACCCTATTCAGTGCACAATGGCCTATTCAGGCGCAGTGGCATTCTGGATAGCTCCGGGCCTCACCTCGCAAACGGGGGATTTGTAGGGGTAACATTTCACTTTATCTTAGCCATGGGGAAAAGGTCAGTACACTGGGGATGCTGCCTCCCTTTCCTCCCCAGCTAATGCCGTCTCGTCTGCTGTGCTGCCACCGCTCATCCGTCTCAACAAATGTGGCCGACTCCAGTTACAAAGTGATCCCACGGCAGGAGCCATGCACACAAACAGCGCAATGAAATCTCTACGTCCTACATTCATAATCACAGAAAAATGGAAAGCCGAGTGCCTGACCTCTTACTTACTAATCTGCTTGTTGACATTCCATTAACTATCACCGGACTGGATGCTCCGAGCAAAAACGTCAAAATCTAACTGACCTGTAGACACAGGAAACAGCCCAGAGCGCGTGAGCCACGTGAAGTCTGTCACGTCTTAATATAAAGAAGACCAGTGTTACTCTCAAACACTAAACATGCTTGGATGAATAGGACAAGCCTGTTGGCTCGGAGGTTTTCATTACATAAACCATTTTGTAAATCCTGCATTAACTAAAGCTAAAGCTTACTGGTCCTTTTAGTGACCGTTTACAGTCAGTTTTGGTGAGACTGGGTGTGTTGACACTCTGCGGACTTACGAAACATGGTGTTGAACTGCTGCGGGTTGAGGTTCCATTTCCCCCAGGGCGTCTTGTGACCCTTGGACTGGGCGTAGTGGGCGTGGTTGAACTCCGGTTCCGTCCCAAATGAATCCAGCACCCGCAACATGCACCTTTGGGATCACAGAAAACACGTTTTAATAACTGTGGTCAGAAGAAGTACAGATGTGTGCATGTATAAGTTGTACCACATCAATCAAATAAAGCTACCCTTTATCTAGCAAAAATCAATACATCACATTAAGACATTAAATCAACTGTTTACAGTCTCAGTCTTATGAATGTATGTGCTGAAAAACAATTACAGTTACAGAAGCTGCAGCTGCACAAACCACTAACAGTGCTGTGCACACAATTATCATCACTAATCTGTGCTCCTGCCCATTCTATTTATTACTTATTACTTGAAGCTACTCTATTAGAAAAGAGCATGATTCAAAATGATAAATCTTTCCTTACTTACCCCATTTAAAAACTTTGAAACTACATGTAAGATTTAATCGGAGCATCCATAATTGTAACAGTATGCGCCCTATACGCACACAAGTAGCAGGCCACACTTATTAATCTTTGAATTCAGGTATTTTCAGTCCCAATGTTATAGGTGCATAAACATGAAGCACCTAGTCATGAAGTCTACCTTTACAAACACTCGTGAAAGAACAGGTGATTCTAAAGGGCTCACTGACTTGGAGCAATAGTATCACCATTGCAACAAGTTAGTTTGTGAAATCCGCCGCCCTGATATTCCACAATCAGGGCTAAGTGGTGTTATTGCAACCTGGCAGTGTTTGGGAACCATAGCAACTTAGCCCCAAAGTGGTAGACTGGGTAAAATTAGTCCAGTTCTTTTATTCACAAAGTATATAAGCCAGAAAGTAAGGAAAAACATAATATGTCCTATTTAAGACCTAGAAAGTTTCCAGGCATGTTTGTGGTTGGCGAGTAGGGTTTAATGGTACTATTATTAGGATTTAGCTCAAAAAATAAATATTAAAGTTTGTGTGTAAGCTTTTAAATGACACCAGAGACTTAAATTTAGAGCTTTGAAGAGCTGAACAGCGTTTGAGTCTCTACCCAAAATGCATTGCTACAACAGAAAAAGAAGTTAAGACACCAATCGTCCACTAACAGACAGCTCCATGTAGGAACAGGAAATCACAAATATAAATCCTCAGACTATGATATTGAGGCCTGTTCTGAAGGTGTGGCTGTGAATGAACATCATGACTGACTTAAAGGTCACAGTGTGGGATTAATTAGACCAAAACCAGGGGAAGGAAATGTAAAGCACTTCCTGACCTTTAACTCCGTGCTGTGCATTCGCTAATCTCTACAAACAGATATGTGCATATGAATATGGAGAATCTGTAGGCAAGAAATAAAGTTTTTGGTAGTGGAAGATTTCTGGTTTCCAAATGTAGTTTGAGTATCACTGATCAATTACAACTCAGCAGGCTTTACCTGCATGCATGTAAATCATCTATGTGGAAAGCAAAATAGGAACCCTCACTGACAAGGATTTAGCCTTTTATTCACTTCTTTTAAATTAATCTACTTTTACTGTCTCACTGTTAACAGTGACTGGCACATGGAAAGAGGAAGTGTTGGTTCAGATGACAGTTATGCATTATTTAGATATAAGCTAGCTACACAGAAATCTGCAAAACACTGGTCATTGTCCCCAGAGGCTAAATCATCCATCACTGTTATATAGCCAATGTGATGTCATGCATTGTTTTTTAAGCCCAAGTGTTGGTATTTTTTTTTTTTAAAGAGCTATACATGGCTGTATTTTGATGAGACTGTGAAGTACTAAGTCATCACCTTGGGATAGCAAGCTTGGCTACAGGTGCAGGCTGTAAACATGTTATTCTCATTGACACAGAGGCCCATAGGGCCTGACTCTCTTTTGGAGCCATGCTCAAGTAGCCAATGGACAAACTGCAGCTTAGACACGTTGGGTTCATTTTTCAGCTCTCGTGACTGCTGCTTGTTTTTCACTTATAGATTGATTATAAAAGCAGAAGAATCGGTGAATGAAAGAAAAACTCATATCAAGCTGAGCTTGTTCCAACTGACCAAAAACCTCCTCCCACGTTAGCCTGTTTTACTGTCCATGTTGTCTTCAAGAAGAGAATTTTCTTAGAGGTAACTAAAGTTAAGTGACTGCCACTTTTGGTCACGGTACAAAAGTCAGCATTAATCACTATGATAAGAAGCAGCCAGGTGCAGATATGGAAGCCAAACATGCGCGCCCGCGCGCACACACACACACACACACACACACACACACACACACACACACACACACACACACACACACACACACACACACACACACACACACACACACACACAGACTTTGATTCAGCCAGTGATTGCCTCTCCGCCCACCCAGATGCTGTGCAGCTGGCTGTGTGAACTGTGAAACACCCTGGGAGAGCGGGGAGGCTGGAAACAGATTCACCATGAGGAAACTTTAAAACGAAAGCAGAACAACAACATGCCCACATGCCATCTCCAGTCACTCCAGAGGAAAACAACCCTCATTTGTCCCTGGTAGATATACCCTTAACAGATGGGGAAGTGCCGCTGGAGCTGTAAAAAACGATGTAAATATGGCTGTAGCGAGGCCCGTGAGTTGTGGGCATCATAATGTGGCAGGAGATGAGGCTGTTCAGCTGAACAAGTATGTACTTGGTGACACTCGCTGCATTATTTCAATTGAGCTGGGCTGAAGAGAGATTTTTTTTTAGAGTACAATTTCCCCATAAACACCATCCTGATGGATAACGTATGATGATAGCTACTGTAAATGACAGGTACCTCAAACATGCCCCACAAACACAGCGAGAACACACGGGGATTTGTCTTCTATGAATCTACCTGAGGGCCTGTTACAGGTCTGCACATGCCTGAAGATAAACACAACAGCTGGATAATAAACAGACAGGAGTTAATAGTTGGCTATTAAAAACATGAAAATTAGGTACTATTAATAATGTTAGAATTATTGTTATTTTGCAGTCATGCTGCCTCCTTGCAAATCATTACCAATACTTTCTAATGACACAGGCTCCTTTAGCCTTTATTGTGCTGTAACCAGTAACTATAAGCAGGTCATAAAGTAATCCCTATAACACTTCTGTTGTACTCGCAAGCTACTCTGACACTTTAAACATGCTTGAGTTATTTGGTAAGAGGACCAAAGCTAGTTTGGGTTTAATTTAATTTAGTTTAGTTACCTGCAGTGAAGCTGTGCACACAGCAATGGCTAACTACATTATAAAGTGATATGACATGTCATGTTAGAAAAACCAACATTCAACACTGCAGCAGTGGTCCTTTTAAAAAAAAAAAACAAACTTCTGTCTCTGTAATGTCCTGCCAGGAAATGCTGAATGCTGTTATGCTAAAGCACAGCCTTATCGCACATTTGGTAATGTGTTGTAACACTAGGGCTAACCAGCTGACCTGCTATAAAGAAATAAGGAACTTGATTAAGAATCTGCTACATGACTCATTAGCTGGCAAGCATGCTACCCTTTTTCTTTTAACTTGTTAAATTCAGTTCATGTAACCACTGATTTTCTTAAATAGTTATAAAAATGGATGGATTGATGGATGAAATACAGTTTAGACTCAGCCTTTAATATGTCACTGAGTTAGGACGGTGCAGTGTAGCTAATTAGCTAGAGCTGCAGTTAGTGAGTGTCAGTAAAGGTGACCTGGGTGAATGTGAAAAGCCTGTTTCTGTCCCTTTAAGTCTTGATTTAAAATAGCTGCTCTTTCCATTGCTACCATGAATTTTAGCCAGCTCTGTAGGCTGTATGTGAATGATGCTAGAGTGGAAAGTTACACAGGTGTAGCAATGCCTATGCCAAAAACATCAAGCTTTTACATGTTTCTATTACAGGACTTGCAAGTCATACAACCGCAGAAGCAGTATCACAATACCTCTACAGCACTGACACAATGGACAAGATAGACAGCAGCATGAGTCATACAAAAAGACTCGCATACCAAAAGAAAACAAAAAAGTTTTCTCAAAACAATACCCCCACAAAAGCAGGTAATGGAGATAACGGCATTTTGCCTGATTAAACAGTCGTCACAACTGTCGTCACAAGAGGTCGCTCCACATGTTTGATTTTGCAAATGCCCTTCCTGACCATCCCCCAAAGGGCTGGAATCGAACCAATGACGTTCGCTTGGCCGCTACACATTAACCACTACACCACTGGAGTCACACCTGATTAAACAAGAGGATAAAAGCATTAAATTGAATTGAAAAACAGGCCAACATTGGCTCTAGTTTACACCAAGAAAACAACAACAACTCAGAGTATTCCCATTTCTGCAGAGGAGTATGAAACACAAAGACTGGGGCAATAACAAAACACACTAATCACAAACACCCTGGGCAGACTTGTTTGCTTTGTCCCTAAACACACACAAAAAAAAAAATAAACCAGAAAAAAAAAAAGGGGGGGGGGGGAATAATATCAGAGTTTATTGCTTTCAAGAATTTGGGGCCTGAAATGCAAACAAATCTGGCTTCTTCTGTGCATCGGGTACCTCCCTGGATGAATGTGAAGAGATTAAGATGGGTTTGAAAAGGGATTGTGGAACTCTCAGACCTCTGAAAAGGAGACGGTAAAATAAAAGGCAGTGGCAGATGCAGGGAAACAGATTAGGTTACACTTACTGAAAGAAGGAAAGTTTAAAAAAAAAACAAAAAAACAGTTTCCAATCCACGCTCCAGGTCTTCTTTCACAAAGTGCATACAAAATGTTCAGAGACACAACGTGCGCCCACATAAGTGTTCAATAACGGAAGGAGAATTAACAGAAAAGAGCATCTGGACCTTACATTACACCTGAGGCTGAGTCAATTTCCTCAGGGCTTAAAGCGAGCGGATGCAGTTTAAGGTGTTCAGTCACAGACAAACAAAACCTGGTGACAAGCGAGAGGAACCGGCAGAGCCATTACTGCCCCGGAGTTATTGTTCCTTCTTTTTTCCCCCGTCAGTCGGAGCTGATGGGAGCGTTTTCAAAACAAACCAGGAAGGCCTAATTTGCTCAGTGGAGCACTTGGAGGAAGAGGATCGACTCGGTCACAACATCATAAACGGCAGACGCTCCTTGGGCCTTCTGGGAAAGTGTGACAATGCACGAGTAGAAAATAGGCTCTTTATCCCGACAAGTGCCAGCCGAACCTCGACCCAGTGACGTGTGCCTACGTGCTGAACCATAGCTGGCAGCAGTGGTCCCCAGATTTTAACAGGAGGAAAGAGCTCTCAATAACTTACATGACATTTAACTGGCAGATGTAAATGATATGAAACTTTCAAGCAGTCCAATGTGACTGATTTGATTTATGGGGCGGAAATGTCTTCATTTATTGAGAGGAAAATACATAAATTCAATTATATCACTGCTTAGTCGATACACATGCAGACTGTTTTCTTGTGTCCAACAGTGAATTTGCCACCTGTTCATGTTTATGATGAATTTGTTTAATATTTTTTAATGCAAAGCCCCCCCACAAAAAAACCCCCATATGTATACAAATCCTAAATCCAAATCCAAACTGGTTGGGTTCATGTCAGTTAATATAAGCTGGTTACGGAAATGCACTTTAAAAGCCTTCAAATGTAAAATATAAATATGCTTACTGGTAGTGGACCCAGGAAGGTCCCAGTGTCTTCTTAAACTGGGTGAGACCCACGATGTCGATGTATATAAGCTCTACCACCTTATCGCCCTGGGTGGGGCAGCTAGATTTGTTTCCCATAACCTTTCGCATGATCCTGTGGAGAAAAGAAAAGGAAAGAGTCAAAATGCTAGGCGGCCACTTTTGCTGGCTGCATTTAATTTCACTAGGCAGCCTCTAAAAGGCCAGTGATCAAAGCCAAGCACGTATACAACCGAGGAGGGCATTTGTGATTGAGTTTGGAAACTTTGTCTTAGCCCAGAGCAACAAGGCAAAAAACTCATCACTACAACAGTGAGAACAGAATATGCAAATCACAAGGACAAACCACTTTGTTTAGTCTGAAAGACCAGACTGCAGAGGCTCGACAGTTCACACCAAACTGCATCCACTGTGTGAGCTTTAAATATGTTTATACTCAGTTAAATAAGAATAACACTGACATTATTTGGTGCATGTTTGACTATACAGAGAAACACCTTACACCCATACAGTTGTCTTTTATTCAGTTATTCATGATCATCCTCTACAGGCCCAGTTCAAACTAAGAACGAGCGCAGTTGTACATTTTCTTAACACATCAGTGCGCCTTAAATAGAAGGTTTAATAACACTTTGCTTCTTACTCTTTGAGCTCATTGAGGGAAGCAGAGATGCGAATGTTGTGGCCCAGCAGGTACAGCGTGGTGATGAGGTCACTCCACTGGACCAGCTCGCCCAGCGGGCCCCCGCTGAAAGCATTTTCTGCAATCTTGAAGCCAGACTCCTTGGTCAGCAGGCCCAAGTGGACCAGGATCTGATGGAGGGAAAAGTAGGGAATTAAAGTAACAGCAGGAGGTAAGTTAGCACAGTGCCTTTCAATGTTTGTGAATGTGTAATAAAAGGCAGATCATGCAGTAGATGCAGCTGTGACGCCTCTGCATACGGAGGACAAAAACTGCCAATATGAAAAATGAATAAACAGCTTAATGCATTTTTTACTATGCCATTAAGTGCACCAAAAATAAAACAAAAATAAATGTAGATTTTCATTAATTTACAAATTATTTTTTACCTTTGCATTATTTGCCCTTTTTCTCTCTCCTTGTAGACTTTTTAGTATTTTTATCTTTTACATATTATTTTCCCTTTGCAATCCCCAATTTAGTTTATGAGGATGCATGTGATGTGATGTTGCACTGAGTTAAAGAATATTTCTTTTTGTAAATATACAAATGTTGCTACATTTCTTTTGGAAACTTTTTCTGCATTTAATAACATAATAATTCATTTAATCAGTCATTTATTTATTTATGAGTTTGGCAGTTTTGTTCCACCGTACAACACAAGAACAGCAAACTAATAAAAGACACGTCACTGCTTTCCTATCTGAAAAGATTAGCATGAGTGCAAAAAAATAAAAAACTTTTATCATGTTTAGCAGGATAAAGAGGTTTTGCTGGGAAAGCAGTTCTAGTTTTTCATATGCAGACAGGTGAACAGTGCACATGCTGAGAAAACACATAGAGCTTAAGTAAAATATGAACAGTGCACACAGGATGGTTTCAGTTGCTGTGGGGGAACAAAGTGTTCCCCAGCAGGAGCAGAAAGTAATAGAAGGCTTTGTTTGAAGTGGCCAAAACATTTTTCACTGCCGACAGCGAGCCCCAGTCCCACAACACACTTGTCAAGGATTAATATGTGCAGATTAATATCCTAAAGAAATTTAGCGGCTGCAATTAAGAACTAGTACTGAAATTATCATGAGAAAATGCTCTTTGTTTAATTAGAAACTGAACAGATTCAGCTGACAAACAAATGCAATGGCCAGGTAAGATCATGAGACTTCCTGCTTCTGGCACTCCTGAGTTTTGCATAAGGGGGACGCTGCTTTACTTCAGCACCACAGTAACAAGGGAGTGTGATGCGAATTATTCACAAGGCCAGAGGAAAGTGTGCAGTACATTATTCAGAGCTGGGAGCAGCTACTAGGTGGGACACAATGGAATATCTATGTCAGCCCTTTCCCACCATCAGCTCCTCTCTGAGCAGAAGTGGGGCGGTCTACAGGTGTGAGTAAGTGCGTGAAAGTGTTTTTGGGTGTACACTGGTATGCGTGAGTAGATGTAGTGCATTTATTTATTTCAACAGGCTGTTATGAGAAGGCTCTAGAAAAGGCTGCACTCTGCTCTCTCTGAGGTAGATAAACATTAGCATTTTTCCTCAAAGCACCATTCTTCCCTTTTAGTTGACCAAACTTGGGAGTTTCACTCAATACTTTGGTATTGTGTCAGCAACTTCTATATACATATAATACACCAACAGTACATCCAGCTCACAAAAGCTCTTTATCCATTACTCTGAACTCTCTCTAGCAGGCCTTTCCCGGCTGAGAGGAAGTGACACATTTAACATTGCGAGCTGCAGGAGCTCTTTGGAATAAATACGAAAACAGCTGTAAGCACAGAAATGAGCAGCTCTTTTTTTTTCCTGCCTAAAAAGAGCAAAACAAACTTCAACACAAAACCTCAGTGGACTAAAAGCAACAATAACGAATGCCAGATACTAAACGAACAGAGAGCACCTTCACTAGCTCCCCTCATTCCTCCAGTGCACCGTATATCATGCCCACCTTCTTCTTCCGCCGCTTCCCCAGGTTCTGCTTGGCAGCCAGCGAGCGGATGGCGCTGACCCACGGCTCAGCCATGCGTTTGATCCTCAGCATCATCCAGCGGAACTCCTCCCGTTGTGACATCATCCGGTAAAGCTCCTCGAAACTGGTCCGGATCTCCGCCTGCACACACAACATATACACATGCATCGTTCCGTAAGTCAACGAGCAACTTTGCTGCATTTTGTAATCCGTACGTGTGGGTCAGCACATGCACCAGACGCGGTTTTTTTTGTGCACCAGAAAACACGACGATCAAGCTACTTCTTTGAAAAGCTCTTAATGAAATCTATTATCAAGACACCATATAATTATGTTCACTTTGTTATCTGGTTCTTTGCTGTATTATTTTACACACTTGTGTTTCTTCATGGCTGCTTTGTGCTCCTGCTACAACATAATCCCAAAGCAATCTTTAAATTTTTATCTAATCTAATTCAGAATTGCAATATTGACTTCCAAGTTGCCAAAGGCCCGTTTTCTTGGAGTGAGTTTCACTAGCGCGAGAGCCCCAGCTCAACTCAAACACAGTGTAGTTATGATTAAAATGTTTATCCAAACCAACTGAATCTCACATTGTATCACCTTAGATCAGCAGATGGATTAAACAGATAGAGACAGAAAGGCAGGCATGTGTGAAAGTATGATTCTGAACACATTTTAAATAAATTATATGCAGCACAGTCTACATATACAGCAGTTACACAAACCTCCTGTGGACACAGCCAGATTACTGCTACTTTTCAGAGTCAAAATTAAGATTTTTTTTCTTTTTTTTTTGGGACACACTTCAAGAGACAGGACACACTTGGGGACGTTATCATCTAAATGTTTAATAAAAGGGTTGTGAAGCAAAGCAGCTCATGCTGTGAAACATCCAACTGCATGTTAGTAATCCCTGCCTGTGTTGTAAGACTGCTGACTAACTGGCAGTCAAATTAAAGTGTGATACATGGAAACGAAGCTGAGGCCATGCCGACCACAGACATTGAAATTTTGTGATCAAATTCAAACACCACCCTGCCTTATCTGAATTCTACACCGAGTGTAACAAGGTTTTTGTTCCCTCTGCTCTCCTCACCCCCCAGCCAGTTGCAGCAGATGGCTGTCCTGAGCCTGGTTCAGCCAGAGGGTTTCTTCCTGTTAAAAGGGAGTTTTTTTTCTTTCCACCGTTGCAACGCGCTTGAACATAGGGGTCATCTGATTGTTGGGGTCGTCTCCAGAATGCTGTAGGGTTTTTTTTTTTTTTAACCTTCCAGTATAAAGTTCTTTGAGGCAACTGTTGTTGTGATTTGGCGCTGTATAATCAACCCTGAACTGAACTGAGCTGAATGGCCCTTTTTCATCATTGTGATTCAGATCCTGAAATTCAAGGACTTGCTAAGAAGAGAAGCAGTGAATGAGGCAGAGCTAGTAGGAGAAAGATGGAGAGAGCAAAGGAGAAACCACAGTGACATTACCAGCTGTTAAGGTGGCTGAAACAAGGTTGTAGCAAGGCATTAGCATCCCTCATCACGACAGGAAATCACTTCCATGGACTGAAGCTATTAAAATCTGTGCCTGAATTAAAATCTCCAAAGCCTGTCAAATGGCATCTCCCCGCTACTGAGAGCTCAGTGCTGTTGATGCATCCAGAGAGGGGGATGAAGAGTGCTTAATATTGATTCACCCACAGCAGAGGGAAGGGAGGGGGGTGAGGGCTTTTTCATGAGGCGCTGATACCGTGGACTGCGCACAAGCCTGTCGGCCCAGCAAGCTCTCTAAGTGGGATTTGAGTGAGATGCTGCATTGGCAGGGATGGAAGATCATTATTTCAGATTTGTCCCAGGGTTCTGTCACTCCAGCTTTGGTCTACCAGAACAGCTCGATAGCTTATGCTATCTAGGCATCTTTACGGTTTATTTCAGGCCGTTTTCTCATTTGCTGCCTTGGTTTTATTCTGATTGGTTGAAAAGGAATATTCAAATATTTTTAAAAAGTTAGCAAACAGTGGACAGTTTTTATTATTCATAACGCTTGGGTTCACCTCACTACAAATAGGCTCATTGTAGAATGCTCAAAAAATTAAAGGAATACTTTTCAATCAGAGTGCAGCATCAAGTCAATTAACCTTCTTGGATATTGATCTGGTCAGTTAAGTAGCAGAGGGGGTTGTTAATCAGTTTCAGCTGCTTTGGTCTAAATGAAATTAACAACAGGTGCACTAGAGGGGCAACAATGAGACAACCCTCAAAACAGGAATGGTTTACAGGTGGAGGACACTCACATTTTCCCTCTTCATCTTTTCTGACTGTTTTTTTCACTAGTTTTGTATTTGGCTAGGATCAGTGTCACTACTGGTGGCATGAGGCGATACGTGGACCCTACAGAGCTCACACAGGTAGTCCAACTCCTCCAGGATGGCACATCAATATGGGCCATTGCCAGAAGCTTTGCTGTGTCTCCCAGCACCAACTATGGAGTCTGATTGGCATTTGCCATAAAATACCAGAATTGGAAGGCCCACCACTGGCACCCTGTGCTTTTCACAGATGAAAGCAGGTTCACCCTGAACACATGTGACAGATGTGAAAGGGTCTGGAGAAGCCGTGGAGAATGTTGTGCTGCCTGTAACATCGTTCAGCATGATCAGTTTGGTGGTGGGTCAGTGATGCTCTGGGGAGGCATATCCACAGGCCTCTACAGGCTAGGCAACACCACCATGACTTCCATTGTCCCATTGTTAGACCCTACGCTGGTGCAGTGGGTCCTGGTTCCTCCTGGTGCATGACAATGCTCAGCCTCATGTGGCGAGAGTATGCAGGCACGTTCTGGAAGATGAAGGAACTGATGCTATTGACTGGCCCCCACGCTCGCCTGACCTAAATCCAATAGAGCACCTCTGGGACATTATGTTTAGGTCCATCCGACACTGCCAGGTTGCACCTCAGACTGTCCAGGAGCTCAGTGATAACCTGGTCCAGCTCTGGGAGGAGATCCCCCAGGACACCATCCATCGTCTCTTTAAGATCCCCTATGTTGTCAGGCATGTGTACAAGCATGTGAGGGCCATACAAACTACTGAGTACCATTTTGAGCTGCTGCAATGACATTTTAGCAAAATGTTCCAGCCTGCTGCATCATTTTATCACTTTGATTTTTGGGATGTTTTTGAATTCAGCCTCTGTAGGTTGATAATTTTTATTTCCATCAAACGATGTGGCATCCTTTCATCCCTAACACATCACCCAGCCCATATCAAAATAGATATGAAGCATGATTTTTTTTTTTTTGCCAATTAGATCTGATGTGTTTTCAAAGTGTCCCTTTAATTTTTTTTGAGCTGTATATATATTATGACTACCATCTGGTTTGCTAACTCTAAGCTACAGTCAATACTGGTATACAGTGCTGTGAAAAAGGAGTTGCCCCCTTCTAGACTTTTTTGGGATATGTGTCAGTTTTACATGTTTCAGATCAAATAAATTTAAATTATTAGACAACACAAGTAAATACAAAATGCAGATGATTTAATTTATTAAGGGAAAAAAAAGCTATCCAAACCTACCTAACCCTGTGTGAAAAAATAACTGTCATGAATAAACTGATTAGCCAAAGTTTTTGGAAAGCTGAGCTCAATTTCACTAGCCACACCCAGGCCTGATTACTGCTAGACCTGCTGAATCATGAAATCTGTTAAAAAGAACCGGTCTGACAACGTGAAGCAGGCGAAAGGATCTCAAAAGTAACACATACCTTCTCACAGCACTCTAGATTCGACATGTATTGACAGTAGAGTGAGAGGAAATATACAAACCATTAAATCGGGCACTATGTATTAAACACCATACAAGTCAATCTGTGTGTGGGAAATTCTTTAGTATTTCTTAAAATGAAGTATCCTAGAAATTTATGCTAATCATAAACTTGCTATCACAGATACAACCCTCCATGAAAGGAATTCAGTCAAATGGACCACCATCATTGCAATCTGACACTCAAATATATCCCAGCAATGACTTTTCCTAGTAACAGTGCTTCATAGCTGCAAAACAACCAAGAAGATCTTTCTAGTGAGCAACTGGTCACTCTCAAACAAACCTGTTTTTGTAACAACACAAAGTGTTAGTAGTGAGAGACTATACTATCTCTCTTATCCAAGCAGCATCTTGTGATGTGAGAGCCTTTGAAAGGTTCATCTCAAAGGGCAGCTGAAGCAGTTCAACAGTCCATTGTGTTTTCAGTTAACAGGAGCTGTGTGCTGTTTTTCTCTCACCTGGCCTCTCTGGTCCATTTCTTCATTCAGGGTCTTGGCTCTCCAGGGCAGACGAGGACACCAGTTCTCCACCTATGAAAGAAGCCAAAAACACCTGTTCAGTTTACAGCATTTTAATCTTTTATTGGCCATCGACAAAAAGATCATATATATCTGATTATGTAACACTTTTCTTTATCTTTGTATTTGCTGCTGCTACACCCCCCCCCCCCCCCCCCCACCACCACACACACACACACACGCATGCACGCACGCACACACGCATGCACACACACACACACACACACACACACACACACACCAAACATGAAGCAAACAAACAAACTGGAATAAAAAAAAACTGAACAATGATCTTCTCTGTTGGTCACATTCCTCCCTGACTCTGCAGTCTATGTACACCATCCTGCATTTGGCCTCTGTGGAGGACATGAATAAATGGAAGATGGATGGATGGATGGAATGAGTGTGAGACAGATCATTTACATGATCTATATGGATCCTACTGTACTGTCAAGAGGGCATGCTAGGCCTTCTATTGATGCCACATTTGTTGGACTAACATCTTTTTAGTAGGAATTTTGAGAAAAGTCCAGTAATTTTACCCCTTTGTAGTGGCCAGCAGGACTGACTACCTCACATTTTCCACCAATGTCCATACTCCAGGAAGCAGAGAGCAGGAGCAGGCAGAAACGATTTTATTCAGAATTGTGGAAGGACAGTGGAGGGAGGCCAGGCATTAGAGCAGGAAGGTGAGCGCTCAGGCCTCTGAGGTGGTATAAGTATTGTTTAATGAAGGCATTTTTTAGGAATTATAATTTCTAGAAGGAGGAAATAAGAGCCTTGTCAGTTGAATTCACATGCACACACATCAGCTAAAAATAGGACTTCTTCTTTTAGCCTGCTGATATATGCTAAAAGTGCATTAAACTGTACCTCTCCTGTCTTTCTCAATTCAATTAAATGATACTGAAAGTGGGCTTAAATTGCTTTTAGCATGAACCATAAAAACATGGATGGCATCAGACAGAAATCGGGCATCATCAGCTTTTAATAAGAAAAGGTCAGAGCACACAAACCAGAGGTAGGTGCTCATCTTTGAAGGTAGCAACAGAACTGAAAACACTCTTCAGCATATCTATGTACAGGGCATGATTCAGACACCTTAAGATCCAAGCTTACTGGTTACATCCAATTCAATAAGTTGAGATAGATTCCTAAGGATGAGGCTGCCCATCGAAGTGACAAATAATCTTGATGTCTCTGATAAGGGGGAAGAGAGTAAAGCCTACTGGAAGGTGAAACCTGTCTTAAACACAGTGCAACAAGGCTGCTTCAATCTGCTGAGATCATGGAAAGATGATTCCCTTCACAGGCCGGTGCCCTGTATGGCAGATGAAAAACCAAATCCCACAACAAACATCAGCTCTAACAAGTTGTCCCTGTGGCTATTTGGGACTCTGGAGAAGTTGGGTCTTTTTCATGCTCCCTAGACAAGGAAACGCAAACCAGCATTCAAGTCTAGAAAAACACAGGGGTCTGCAATAAATGCCGCTGCAAGACAGAAGGTGGGATGCAGCCACGAGGCTGAGCTTTTTGACTCTGCAGTCCCTGTACGCCATCCCCACGATTACATCTGATTTAAATCAATGTTCGTATTTCTTTCTAAGTTATTGCGTCTGCATTTCCTTCCTCCTTTCTTCAACCGTCTGTCCTTACAGAAGATTATGAGAAAGTGTCGTGCATATATGTTTTGAATGCCTCAGCAATAAATTTTGCTCTGTACAAGGTCTGAGTGTTTATTATCAAACGGCAACACACCACATTAGCTGAGCCCTGACCTTCTCCCGCTGACATCCATCAGGATGCGTTGCCCTCTCCGGTTTGCCCTTTTGCAAGGTTAATGCAGTGGTCGACACGTATGAATTATACATGGCAGAGGGTGTATTATAGTTGATATAGTTGAGCTTGAACTTGTTTTTTTTTTTTTTCTTAGCCAAGATAAACTACATGGAAAAATGCATGCATGCATGTTGCCATGGCAATGCTGAAGTCCATACATGCCCAGAAGTGGAGAGTGAGGGCTGTTAGATTAGCAGAGAGAGTTTTCTGAAGTCTTAGAAATATTTCTGTTTGCTTCCTGCTTCCATGAATAGAAAGAAGTTTCTCTCAAGCTAATGGATTCTACTGTTGTCCATCTCGCTTCTATTCCCACATCGAGCCAGCCGGGCTTTCTTCATTCCTTTACTAGCTGGCTGCAGTGCTTTCAGCTCATATACAAAATTCATAAGAGGCTACTGACCTCTCCAAATCTGAAATCTTACTTTTCCTAAAAATATACCGCCTCAAAACACAACAAAATAAACAAATAAGCAAAAAACATGGGGAAAAAAAAAAACTTGACTCTCACTTGAATTAGTTTATGAAGCGACTTTAAGATGAACTCGTCCGACGGAAAAGAACACGAAGCACTCGCTGATCAAACGGAATCAGCTGCTATGATCTACCGAAGATCTTTGAAATGAGAAATCACAGCCGAGTTTTATGTGAAGCAAAGCTGTTTTTCGGGATCTGAGAATTTCACCCGGCATTTCATTAGCACGACTTTTGTATTCAGAAAATGGTGGGAAATGGGTAAAAGCCTTGTCAGATTAAATTTTAATGCCAGACCTTAATTAGAATTAACAAAAAGATTAGCTCCATCGCTACAAAATGAATATGTGGCCGTGTTTGGGGCAAAGATAAATCATGCAAAATTGAAGGTCTGAAAGTGTCCCTTGAAGGAACTCGTCAATAATGAATAATCCCTCCACAGTAGCTTGGCGGGTTTTTTTTCCTCCCCATTTGCTGGGACTGAGGCAAGGGAGCAAAGTCATTCTGCATCTTCCTTCGTACGCTTGCAAACTCATCCCTTGAAGGAGCGCCTCGCACATTACCACATCACCCCTCTTCCCCCTCCCTACCTTCCCACTGAATCATCTCCTCATTCTCCCTCACTGTCCTCTTCAACACACTCATTTGCTCTCATGAAAAATGAAATCCCCTTTACCCCTCTACTTATTTTTAGCACTTCATTCTTTTGTGATCACTCAGGTTGCAGGAATGTTGTCAGGCCTTTCTGGGCATGTGGTATCCATTTTTTTTTGGGTTTTCTGTGGGTTTTTTTTTTTTTTTTGCAGCTCTTATCTCACTTATTTTTAATGTTTGAGTCCAAAGGAGACAAATCTGACGTACACACCTAAAGTATACCGCAGAAGGGGGCCGTGCAACTACAGAGAACAGATCGAGCGACTGTAGACTGCTGACAAAAATGTAATATTCTTCACTTTTAGAATATATGAAGCAAATAAAAAGATTCATCATATTTGGCATTTTTTAAATTTTTTAAATCTTCTGATTTTTCTTGATTTTTTGCTGTTCCACTGCAGGATGTTAGCATTAAACACGGCCAAAGTTTAAAATAATGAGGTCATATTCAAACTGCACTAAACACTCCGTTTCAGGCAGTTTTTTTAAACTTTCAGCTCTGTATGATGTCACTCAGAGTAGAAGTTTGCCCCGCCCACCTGGTGTTCAAATCTTTTGTGTACAAGGGGCAGCCAATCAAACAAAAGAAGGAGGAAGATAAAGCTTGTTTCACACAGGATGAACTGAGGGGTTGCACCAAGACCCAGAGTAAAATATTTTGAATTGTGAATGGCACAAAGCTATGCTGGAAATAGGTTTCACAAATTTTTTCACAGGAGAACGGCTGTATTATTTACAATTTCATTTATTTTATGAAATTGCACCGCATCTAAAGGAAAACTATTTTTAATATTGTATCCTTTATTGAGCTGGGTAAAAATCTCTTAAAGACTAAAGAGTGACTGGGCCATGAGGATAGGAAACAATTACATACATAAACACATACATACAACAAATGCACCCGGCACACACTATAAATGAGTGATCGCAATATGCAGTAATGGACTTTATTGCAACATTAGGAGAAATCGCATTGACAGTATACATTCTTCAAGCCTTTAAACTGCTAGGAAAATTGCTAGTAGATTATTCTAGGATAAGGGGCAGCATATTTAAATTTTTTTTTTGCCTAATTGTGCTCTGGCAACGGGGACAAACATTTGTAAAATATTGCGAGGATGAAGGTCATACTGATTTCTTACTTTTACACATGAATGTAGGCACATAATAAGAAACCAGCCCAAGGAGACAGTTATTTATAAAAGCCAACTAATGAGAAAACCTGTGGACATACAGAGCCAGACACTTGGCAGCAGTCAGATAGCAGTGGTGTATCCGATATATATATTTATATATATATTTTCTTTACTTTATGTTATTTCTTTTTTTTAAACATTAACCAACTTGTTAAAATGCTGTTAGGTGCTTTCATAAAGAGCAGATTACCGTGTTCCAATGAAAAACAACTTAGTTTTTTTTTTAAACTAAGTTGTTTTTCATCATTCCCAACATGGGGTATCTCAAGCTTTACATCAGCAAAACATCCCTCTAAGTTCACATCTTGATCTATCAGCACCGATTTAACACAGTCCCTAAGCATCAAACAATGTCATAATCCACAGTAAACCAGTCCTCCTATTACATACCTGAATTTAATCCAAGTTTATTTTGTTCCACATGAAAAGTGATTTTAAATTATGTAATCCACTAAAACCTTTCCAGCTTAAAATCTACATTTATTAACACACACACACACACACACACGATTTACCTCGCTAAGGTAGATGAAGAAGGAGCAGGTGGATCCATCCACGCCGTAGTTGGCATAGCAGGAATCAGAGCGCCACATCTCCTTCATCCACTGAGGAAGAAGAGAAGACAAATCTGAGACCCAGTACAAACTTTAATATCATACATATTGTCACCCACTGGTTTTGAACACATTTTGAAACTATAGCAATCATAACAATGTTTGTTTGTTTTGCTTTTTTTTTTTTTTTTTTGGCGTGGGGGAGGGGGGCAGTAGGGAGCTATTAGCTACAGCTGTCAATCAGTGCAGCCACGCCCATAACTTTAAGCCTCACTGGTATCCAAGCGGGTAAGTTATTCATTTTTCAACCCTGGAGGCTGCTGTTTGCTATGAGCCCACTGTGGTTTAATAGCAGAATCTTCTCTGCGGCTCTGCTGTGACATTCACATCCACAGCTGTCATTTATATTCTCCTTCAATTGAATACAATAAAGTCGAGCTGATGTGGGAATTTAAATGCAACTGTGACGTGTTGGGGAAGGCTGTGATTTTAAAAGAAAATACAATATAATACGCGATCTATGCACCAGCCCAGTGAAAGAAGCAAAGATCACAGCAGTTTTAATCACTGGAAACAAACGGAAAGAGGTTGGAAGAGAAAAGATTTTCTCCTTCATCAGATTCATGTGATGCTCGTGATGTTTGATTGGCCAGCAGGAAAAGAGCGAGGCTGTTCTGTGGTAGCTTTCATGTGTGATTGAGTGGAAATCAATCAATGTGAAAATGTCGTTCCTCACTGAAATGGAAGAATGAGGTATGTCCTCAATAAAATTTCCAGACTAAGAAGTGGAAAGCTGGAATAGACAGAGACTCTGGATATGGACTGGACTGTTCTTCTAATTTGATCTCTGGCAGGCAGATTTGTGTGGCACCGACATTTCTGTGGAAGTGGAAGGGCCGCTGAGCTAAGATGTGGACTGACAGCTATCCCGCTCATAGGCTCGAATATATCATGCATGCTGATTTTCAGTAACCTAAGGGAGCAGCACACTGGGAAAGAGAAAATCGACTATTCAAAGCGCTTCATGGTTGGGAGAATTGGCAGATGGGCTGTGAGTCTTTTGGATGGCAAAGGCATGGAGATTGCATTACTTTAAACAATGACCAAAAAAAGAGGTCTATGAAAAGGAGAAAATTTGTTTTTCAGATGTTTCAAACTGAGTGCTGATAGTAAAACGCATTTAAAATGCCAGTTGGTTGAATTTTGGTCCTTTTCTGAAAGGAAAAAGGAGTTCATGTGCAGCCTTTGTGTCGATGATGTATGTGCAGGAAAAGCTTCAGCATCTCCTTGCGCCCAGTTGGAAATTTTTAACTGTATTAGTGGAAGATTAGGACTGGCTGAGCAGATGGCGTGTATGATAGGCCCCTATCAGCTTCAGGGACACTGGTTCACCCACACACAGAAAAACAGACCAAAATTGTGCATACAAACATACATACAGTATGCGGTGTGCCTTTTATTTGTGAGTGTGCACCTGCGTCTGCTGGTGCCCATTTGTCCCTAAATTAAATCTGGTTGTCACCTGCACGAACTGTACAGTGCAGGGCTTTGGGAGTGTGGGGGAAGAGCACATTCACAATAACAGTGTAATGTTAGATGTTTAAAACTGATGTCAGCGGTGTGTCAGGGTGCCAGGTAAAACTGCCACTGAAGACTGAGTAACAGAAAGCACTTTCTTTTAAAGTGGATTCATTCCCAGCTCCATGTTTTAATTCTTTTACTCTACTGGAGAAGCTTTGAATGAGTTACACATCAAAAGAATCCTTTTTTAACCTTATGATGGGCCTTGGTGCAACCCCCTCATTTCATCCACTGTTTGAAACAAGCCCTTTGAACAAGCCTTCATCTAACTGGCAAAAAAAAAAAAAAAAAAAAATAAGGTCTAAGATGATTATATAAGGGATATTCACTCTCAGTGATGTCATACAGAGCCAAGAGTGAAAAAAAACTGACATCTGAGCCTTTGCACAGTTCAAACAGATTTCACAACTTACTCTGACTGCATTATTGGAAACTCTGACCATATTTAGTATGTGCTAGAAGACGAGGAAGAGCAGAAAAGCTCCACTTTAAAGAACAAAGCAAATATTGAATGAATTAAACTGTTTGGACACACCTGAGCCAATTTTCCTGCTGCTAGCTTCATAGTATTAAACTGACAAAGAAATTATATAAAACGTGAGTTAGGTAACCATTACTATTGAAGAAGTGTACTCAAGACCCGTGCTTAAAGTTTTTAGACACTTTAGAAAATAATACTGAGCTGACCTATGTGCACCAGATAATTTGCTAATTAACCAAATCAAATGCACAATGCACGCAGCCACCATATAATGCCGAGAACTCAGCTAATCAGGTTTTAGTTTCACTGACTTTGCAGACAAGATAATTAGCGTCACACCAGATAAAACGCATCCTCTTTCAGGACTTGAGGGGCTCTGCACTTTTGCAAGAGACCTTATTACGACTACATATATACACAAAGCAGCTTAATCCAAACAACTTTCAAAAAGACATTCATTAAATCATCCACAATTATTAGAAAAATGAGCTGGTAGTGCTTTTAAACCCATCTCCAGCTTCAAGCGGCACTGCAGATCATCCCCGTTATAAAATGTGCAGCTTCAGAAGTCACTGTTTCCCAGATCAGAGCGGTCTGAGTAGCAGTTAAACTAGTCTATCTTGTGATGCGGTGCACATTCAGAGCTTTTGTCAGAGTCAGAAGTGTTACCTTATTAGCAGCAACATGTATATAAACGCCGACATATTACAAAGGCTCACTATGCAAAGCAGTACCTTGAGATGACTGTGGTGCTGTATGAGTAAAGCTGATCGAATCAGCTGCAGTAAGTGCAGCGTGTGGGTAACATAACTGGGTCGTCACTGCACCATTTCCATTTAGAAAACAGCATCATTACTAACTGAGCTCAACCAAGGACATCAAATGGCCACTTCTATTTTAAGCCTTTATAAATGAAGACACAGGTAAGCTGAAGGCTTCGAGATGTCATGTGACCTACGGATCTTTGTTCACTGTTACTGTATTTTGGCAGGAAACACTGCAAGCAAATAAAGTTATTGAATAATGAATGAAAATGACTAGACCTAACAATAAAAATTACTACACCAATATTACTTAGTTACAACTGCAATCAGAACTAAGAAAATATGTTGAAATAAAAAAAAAATTATTAATAAATAGCAGTAGTCAAAAATACACAATACAGCTTTAATTGCAATTTACCACATTAAATATAACGTAAGCACCTCCAATACGGATCAAAGGAGTGTAGTATTTGCTCGTTTCACAGTTTACTAGGTTCACCAACACTTCCTACCTCAATCAAAGTGAAACATACTTTACAAATCAGCACCATCGCATCACAAACATCTGAATCAATACTGTATGTGATCTGTCTATGTAGAAGCTACAGCCCAGATGCTGGTAAGAAATATTTTATAGAGGTCTGTGGTTACGCTGTCATTTGTTTTCTTATCTGTTCACTATGAATTTCTGCAGGCAGTTCTCTTTTCAATTCCTGGGCCACCTGCCGAGCTCTTCTTTTACACATTTCAAAAATCACCTATTCACAAAGACGAGCACAGAGAGTGGGATGGAGAGGCCTGTTTTTATGTGTGTTCGTATGTTTGACTCACCTTGAGTTTGCCCTCGCAGTGAGGGAAGCCATCCAAAGGCGGCAGCTCACACTTCTCCTGGGCTCCATTTAGGAGGTCTGCATGAAGAGAGAGAGAGAGAGAGAGAGGCAGAAAATAAATCGATAAGGTCGAGTCAGTCGGCTCTAAAATTCTTTGTCTGTCTGTACTTTCTTTTTTAACTGGATGTATCACAGTTACACTGGAGACAATAGAGATGGAAACGTTAACATTTGCGGTTCACGATGAAGGTCCGAACTGTGAGGGAAATGCAGCGTGTGTGCAGCACACAAAGCGCTGAAATGCAGCCCGTTCAGCCGTTTCACACATTTATCATTCTGGCTCCAATCACGCTGTCAACACTTCCTTTGTCCCTCCTGTTGACTGCTAACTAATTTACATTATAATGCTTATAACAAACATGAACTCCAACCCTGCTTGTTGTGTACTACTTAGGTGATCAGGGCTTATTTGTGTGATTACCCACTTCTTGAATTACCAAATTTCTTTACAACACACAAGGAATACTATATGCAAACATACAGACAAACAATCCCCCTTTTTTAAAAATCTCACTGATGTTTATCCACTTCTTCTTATCCTTTAATAACCGGTAATGCAATCGCAACAATTTCTGCTACTGCTATTCTGCACATGATGCATATGGTATCTGCTACAACACAGGTTTGCTTGGATGCACCACAGTAACACAGTAAAGCAGTAAGAGCTTAATAACAGATTGTACAGAGGCACTTTAAGAGGTTATTCCTGCCATTATTGCAGCCAATCAGAAGAAAGATGGCTGAGAGAGGGAAGGGAGCTTGTTTCACACTCTGGATGAACTGAGTGGCTGCGCAAAGGCCCAGGATAAAATAAACAAGGATTATTATGAGCATAAACTGTGCAAAGGTACCCTAGAAGAGTCCAAGAATGTAAACATAACGCTAGAAATGAACAGAAAAGGTCCACAATGTTTCCCCTGCCTGTCCTCTGCAGGATGTGAGCACTGCAAAAGGCTTGTAATGTTGGTGACTGAACCTAATGAAACACCTGCTTCAAAAAAAAATACTTAATATTAATAAGTTAGTAACAACTTGCCTGGACTGGAGAGAGAAGTAATCCAAAGTTTACCTGATCTTTTCATCACAAGTCACTGACTTTCTTTAAAACTGAAAGATGCCTCCACAAAGAGTGGCTGCCTGCCAAAGCAGCTTGTACACAAGCAGCTTGTAGAAATAAAAACAGCCTCCTGAAGCCAAAATAAAGGGAATTTTAGGCCCGCCAACGGTGTCAATATCCCATCCAGCTCCACAGACAGAGCTAGACAGCCAGATTAAAAAAAAAAAAAAAAAAACAAACCCAAAAATACAAACTGCCATTTGAAAGTAATTTTCTGCAAATCAAAGATGATAGCATCTGTTTGATGACTCGAGAGGTCGAAACTTCATCACGCCTTTTCTCTTGAGACTTGATTGAGACAGGGAACAGGAAAAGAAACAAAATGCACGTTGAGGCTGTGTGTTAAGAGAACGTGCCAAGAAATGAAGTCGTATTAACTACTAGAAATTCACACCAAATAAACAAGAAAAAGGGAGAGTTTTACTTTGATCTAAACTAAAATATCTAAAAACTACTGAAAGCTTTGCACAAATATTTATGGTCAGGAGGTGATTCATCAGATAATATGACAAGTATTGCATTAGATCTGTTGCACTAAGTGTGAAATGAAATAAAATTGCACAATCATAAAGGCATCTTCAGTTATGTTCTCCAGCGCGCGCCACCATGTCAGCACTTTATCTCTTTGAATTTACAAATGGAGACTGGCCATTACCCTGTGGTCAGCCGGGAGAATCACCTTTGGCTCCATAATCTCAGCTCCATAACAACGAAAACCACAAGAATGTTGAGCTGTGCCAGCTGAAGCTGCAGCGATGCAAACAGTTCGAGACGAATAAAACCTGCAGCTGCAGCCGGAGAGCGAGCTCCCGTGATCTCCCCTCCGCACGGCTCTGAATATCCCTGCAGGATTAACACGCAAGGCCCGCACGGTTCCGTCTTATAATCATCTCTGCAGATATCGTCATTCAGAGGCGTCATCATTCCTGACCTTTAGTGATAGAATATAAATAATGCAAGGCGAATGGCTAAAACGCTCAGAGGCAAACATCAGGCTGACGTAATGAGTTTGTGAGAGGTGTTTTAAGAGGAGGCTGCATGCCTTTATGGGGGTGTTTGCATGGAGCTAATCAGCAGCTCCAGCAGTAGGTCAGGCTTCTGTGGGTGGATGGGGGTGGGGGTGGAGGTGAGGCTCAGCGTATTTGCACTGACAAGCTGATGCAATAAACAGATATTCCATTAATAAACTTTCAGTTGCTCTGTGCGTGCTTTGAGAAGAATGAGAGACACTAGAGACTGTAACGTATCAAAGAACACTGCAGCAGAAAACCATAACAGTTAAATGCAGATCTATCTAACTTTCCATTCAGTGCGTTAGTCATTACCCAGGAATGCAGAAGAGCATTTGAGTACATGAAAGATTTGATCAGGTCCAGAGTCACAGCACAACATACCATTAGCGACTTCTCGGGTTTATCTTTTATCTTCTGCAGTCAGTTAACCAATAAAATATTTGCTGGCGGTAAAGTGAAGCTCTTGGTTGTGAAGGTGGTGTGTTTTTAATTATTCTCTATTTTCTCTCTCCAAACAAACCTCCTCTGTTCTCTGTTCCCGCAGTCAAAGCCCTGTTTCATCATACGTATATACACACACACAGATGCTGCACTGGTCGTCCATATTCATTGCCATACTGCTCGGGGGGGGGGGCTCCTAATGCATGAATGTTTGGATGCAAATGCTAAAGCTATACTAGGTGAAATGGTTTTCATTTCAAAATGCTTGTCTCACTTTGACCACAGCAGTTATAGAATATAATGTTTATATTAATGCAATTGTACTTTTTTTTTTTTTTTTTTTACAATGTTATGCTGGGAAAGACTGTAAAATGTAAAATCTGTGAAGATTACGCCGTTATCTAAACCGGTTTACTATCCTGTCAAAATCTGACTTGGTATGAGAGCTGCAGATGAGTTTAGCTCAAAGTCCCTGCTGCCATCTGACCTGAACTTGGGGAATCTACACACAAAATTAACCATGTGAACAGTAGCTGCTGCACAGCACTGAAATATCATTTTCAACATCTTTCAAGAGCTCATCATAAGCCAGTGTTCGCTTAATTTACTGTCAGAACAGTCGCTTAACCTTCAGTTTAAGCATTTAAACAACATCTAATCTTATGAAATGTCATTCTGTTGCTCAGATTTGGCATTTTTTTCCATCAGAAATTAACAAGGAGTACAAAAATTACGTACTTTCCATAAGAACAGGTCAGAACCCACAGTCAGACCCCCCTGAGAAAGTTGGCGGGGGCTGAGACACAGCTCGCATATCTCTGCTATTTTGCAAGACAAAACAAAACAGCAGAAAGTCAGAATGATTCCCACTACTTTGATTTTTTTTATCAAACAAACAGATGCACTGTTTTGGCTCCATTACCGCCCACGATAAAGAAATAATTTACCCTGATTCCTTCAGAGGTACAACGGCAATGCAGTCGGAATAACAGCTCTCCATCTTAGGCTGACTAATAACGCCAATTTCTCAAAGTAACATGTAAATGCACTATTATTATTTTTTTGGTTATTTTGAAGCAGCATACCCAACATTTTTGGCAATTAATGTGAGGTTACTGCTATGCAGAAGACAGAGAAGCAGTGAGAGGCCTGAGAGCCACTCCCGATGGCATCAGCGTGTCACAAGATGGACACAATACACATTTAAAAAAAAAAAACTTCAGCAGGAGCTGAGCAGCAAACAGCAGGAGTAAAGTTCAGTCTTATAAATGAATAGCGAAGGCCAATCCTGCCTGAACTATGAACTATGATGTGCATATAAACAGCCATAAGGAGAGAGAAATACTGTACACACCAGTGAGATCTTAGTGTCCCTGCACGTTACTGTTACTTTGGGAATTAAGTCATTCTCCCAAGAGAAAATTTAAATGAAAAATTGAAAAGTATGTTGTGGAAATCTGTTTCTGTTTAATGTGTCATAAAATTACCTGACATATCAGAATATCAGATGTTTTTTTAAAAAAAATAAATAAATAAATCACCAAATATTGGTAACAGTTCTAAAAATTCTTCTATCGATCAGGCTGTAGGTCAGACGAAATGCTAATATTGCATCGCCTTCTCTAGTGAACAAATACAATGATTCAAATTTTTTTCATTTATTTTATTAAAATATGCAGCCACTATAAACTGATATGAATACAGAATAAATAAATACAAAATTTCTGCTTTTGAGCCTTTTAGGTGCATTTTGTCAGTTACATTATTTTGATGTATTGTAGGTAACAGCTCTGCAGTGCATCGAGTATTAAAGAATCGCTGTATCGTGATACTGTGGTTATTGTGGGCAGCATACTGAGGTAGTATCTCATGAATAGCTCACTATACATCCGTGTATATGTATACTTTCTGGAAATATCCACCAATTAATAAAGAGAACTATAGCTCCAAAACCTGTGGGAGGGGGTGCAGTTATCTCTCTGTGTGTCAGACTCTGAAACCCTCTGGGCTTTATTTAAAATTCATCTCGTTTTTTTTCATCATTCTTGTTTATTTCCTTTGAGTTCTTCTGTAAATCAGAGTCTGGTGACTGTGATTATTGAAGAAGCTGCCTAAACAAATGTGACTTCTGATTTGATGACGGGGCTGTGTCTCGTGTAGCGCACAAGAGGACGGGAGTGAGTTCCCGTTAGTCCATCCACCCAGTCAGTCTGCCAACCACCCAACGGATCAACCAAACAAACAACCGAAGAGGTAGCCTGTCATTCAGCCAGTTGGTCAGCAAACGCCAACGCCACCAGGCAAATCTCCTAGCTTTAATGAAGTGGAAGAAGCTGCTTCCAAAGAGGACCTAAATATAGTTCCCTTTATAATCAAAGGCAGGAGAGGTGGTGCTGTTTCAAAAGGAGTCATTTCCTAGTTATTCACTTCCTCTGCACTGGGGAAGTTAAGGTCGGGCAAAATGAGCTGCTTCTCAGAAAAGCATGAACATTTTGGTGCACATTAAAGCTGGGAAAGGCATGGCTGAAGTAACACCGCCTGGCACTGTGTCAAGGAGCATCAGTGGGGCCTTTACTGACCTGAAAAAAAAATTCTCATGCAGGAATAAGCCTCGCATTTGCTAGCTGTCATACAGTGTGACGCTGAGTCGGATGATGTGAAGTGTGACTGACGTGTTTAAGTGACAAAGTGAAAAGCCAAGCAGCAAACCATACCTCAGTCTACTGAACACAAGACTGAGGCAGAGACAAAACAAACAGTGCATAGAGCATAAAACAACTCCTATTCAAATAGTACTCTATTCATTTGTTGATATTAACCATGCAAAACTACCCTGCTAAAGTAACTTTGCATGATTCACAACTCAAAATAATTCTTATTTATCTTAGGCTGTCTTAAAAAAGCAGTTTTATCTCAGCCCTATTTAAGGCTATCACCCAGTCCTGGAAAACTGTGTATAAAGTAAAAATTAAAAAGCAATATTAAAACATACAGCAAACCAGAGGACAAAAACAGATGAGATCATTCCACCTTGCATAAGATATACAAGAGCTCGCAGTACTGAGGTCACCATTAACCAGCTCCCAGCACACAGTTTTGGCCATCTGAGAGCCCTTAAATAGCATCATCTCTGAACAATACGTGATATTACACACAAACACACACAGAGGGTTATTTTTCCCTCTCTGTCCTGGGTGTGTATGTGTGTTTGTCCAAGTCCATGAGGTAATCTGACATTTGACAACTCCAGAATTGGATTGAAGACATCTGGTTTATGTTACGTGTGGTTTGTGTTATTCTCTCCATCCATCTCACTCTCACTGATTTCACTCTCAGGCGCTCTAAACTAAAAACCTTCCCTCGGATAACGTGAAATGTGCCAGGGCCCCGCTTTAACGACGCAATTTGGTCAGTGGAACACAAGTAAGTGACTAAATTAACTGGCGTGCAAAATAAAAGGGCTGTGCAACGTGTAAGACAATAAGAATCCAGTCCTCAACAATACAATTAGCTTAACAAAAGACACTCGAGCAATAAGCGACTTCAAGTAAATGATGTGTTAATCGTCTCCATAGTGACAGCCGAGATAAAAGCTGAAAAAAAAACGTAAATTTAAGAAAAATGAGGGTGGGAGAAGTGCGGCTTCCTCTGTCACTGTGTCCTCTGATCCTCTTGCTTAGAAACACTAATTTTAGATGCACTTTGCAAGAAGAAGCAGAGGTATCAGCGAGTGTACATCTCAGCGGCAGCTCATCAATTAGACAGGAGGAAGGCTGATGAACGCCGCCACCAAAGAGAATCGGCAGCTGCGCAGGTGGAGAGATCAGCGAGTGTCATCAGGGAGTATTGAGAACAAGTTCAACTTAGCTTGACTCTCATTGGCTTACCTGGCTTCACACAAACGCTTTCATAAAGCTGATTATCCACCACCTCCTTAAAGATATGAGCCTGTCCACTCTGTTAGAGTGGTGCTGCTTTTTTACTTTTAACTCAACTGTAAGCTCTCTAGTGTGATTCGAATCTGGATCTGATAGGAACAGTAAACCAAAGTTAACACTACAGATGCCACCCGCTAAGCGAACACGAGACATGTTGAGATGTGATACAGCTTATTATCTGAAGGGTGCAGAACAGGAAACGGTTCACACAGAGAAGAGGAAGTTGTATGACGACATGCATGAGAGCAAGAGGAGAGGAACTGACATGTGACTAAACTAAACTCAGCCGCATGTAAAACTTAATCTTTCAGCATATTTGGATTCAAAGGTACTTGAACCTTGTGATTTTTAATGATTTCTTTAATGAACATGCAAACTATTTTATCTAACTTCCATGATCTGCTACTGCCTCACACAGAGGTCACTGCAACATTAAAGGACAAGTTCATAAAAAGATTTTAGTTCACTAAAAACATCATTAGATCCAGGATCCTCCTTTGATTGTGAATGAACTTTGCTATAGGACAGAACTTATGGTCATGTTGCACCCTAAATTCTTTGTAGAGCATTCTGACTTGTGCTCATAAGGGTTAGATGCTAATATGTGAATACTGTCTATCTACTACCTCACACCAGTAAAGAATCCTTTTAAAAGGTCCTGGATCCCGATCGTGATCCGAATCACCACCAAAATATAATCCGTTTTGTTCCTTGTACCACCCCCAACAACTCCAGAAATTTTTAGCGAAAAATTCCCAAGTTACCCTGCTAACAGGCAGACAGGCCAACACAACCAAAAACATAACCTCCTTTCACTTATCGGTGGGCGAGGTGATTAAAAACTACGACCACAACCACCAAGAACATCATTTTGACCCCACAGAAATAAATGTAGATATGTAGGTTCTGCTTTTACGCTTAAAAACTGTTAGAATTTAAGTTTACATGCACTAATTTGAATTAAGTAGAG
Organism: Archocentrus centrarchus; assembly: GCF_007364275.1. Classification (NCBI taxonomy): domain Eukaryota; kingdom Metazoa; phylum Chordata; class Actinopteri; order Cichliformes; family Cichlidae; genus Archocentrus; species Archocentrus centrarchus. The sequence continues at coordinate 25,580,795 of NC_044347.1, read as the reverse complement.
ACAGTTTTTGCATTTACGGTGTTTGGGTAAGGTGTTGTAAAGCTTGACTGCACATCTCAAATGAAACTTCTAAATTTTTCTACTACCCAGAAGCCACTGAGAATGCTTTCTTTAGGCCAGGCTGCCACCTGAAGGGACACAGCGGGGTAACACACACACACACACACACCAGAGGGGCTTCCCAGCATGAGCCGGCACGTGTTTGGAACTGGTCAAAACACATGTGCCTCTTCGCCTCCGGTTCACACAAGTGTTCCACTGCAAAGTCCTGGAGACTAAAAAAAAAACAAAACAAAAAATAAAACAAATCCAAATTTCTCCATGTAACCCCAATATCCAGCCCACACCAAGTTTCCTATTACTCTCCCTTCCTCTGTTACATAAAACCCAAAGTCTGTCTGTAATCAATCGTTCTTTTGTGCTCGAGCAATCTGATCGGCCCACTGTTGTCTCCGAAAATATCCAAGAGGAAGATGCAGATTTTGCACTGAAAGTGACACAAGGACACAGTGCTGCCAGAAAGCTGTGATTAGCTCTCATCATTGCTGAGCTATGACTAATGTTCCACTGTTGATTTCTACCAATTGTGGTTAGGGGAGCGAGGCTTCTAACAAAAAGACTAAAAATGGCAACATACAAGTTTATTACCAATGTTCCATTTCCTCTGTAAGGCCAGAAGCGACAACTTGTTTTTGACCAACTGCTAGACACATGCGTTTTCTGTAACCAGTTTGCAAAATACAGCCTTAGAGGAACAAAGCGGCAAAATATGCAGAGAATTTGGTTTCCTGTTGGGGTGTGAATGCATGTCTAAACATACAACACAAATATGAACAAGCATAGGCGATTACACACTTGTCAGTCTGTGTGAAGATGTATTTGGTTCCTGTGTGCCTGCTGCTCTATTCTCTAATTAGGATCCTGAAAAATCTGCAGCTGCAGTGAATGTAAGTTGAAGCTGGAGGTGCTGTGAGTGTTTTGTACACGTGTGTGTGTGTGTGTGTGTGTGTGTGTGTGTGTGTGTGTGTGTGTGTGTGTGTGTGTGTAAGCATGTGTGCTTAAATGTCTATTCACAAAAAAAAAGAAAAAAAAAAAAAAAAGAATAAAATATGCCTGGGGAAATGGTTGATATTTGGTGGAAGGAGTCAGAGCAGATTATATTCCTATAGGGCCGGAGCAGTGGCTTTAACCAGCAGAGCAGCAAAACTGGCACAGAGGAAGAGGATGTAGGGAGGGAGGAAGAGTGCAGCATACAAAAGAGAGAGAAAAAAAAGCCATCGAGCATGCAAGGAGCAAGGACCGAAAAAGGTAAATGACAGAGACAGAAAATTAGAATTAGCGAAAGCAGGAAAATATAGGATTTCTATTTGCTTTGGCAACAATGAGGATTCAAACGCTGGCATTCACTCTAATGTATACAGCCTGATCTTCCATGTCCAGAACACACCGTCAAACTCACAATGCTCGAGCAATTTCATAAATAGCAGATCGTGAGCAGCACTAAAAAGAGGGAATGAAGACAGAAGATGGGAGACAAAAACAAAGGAGAAAAAAGTGGGGTGCACGTGTTGCAGCCAATGGCGCATCAGCCCCAGATGTTCTTCCCATTCAACCCATGCCTTCTTAATCAGCTGCAACCTCAAGGGTACAAGCCTGCCTGCAGGATAAAGGGCAGAAATACAGAAATAGAGTGGAGAGAAAGAAGATCCATGCGTGGTCTTACAGTGTACAACCTCAACTTTGTTTGATTTAAACTCGTGCAGTTTGTTTGCAAAAAAAAAATCAGCATCTATAGGAGACTTCAAATGGACCATGTGCAAAGAAAGTTTTATTAATTCTTAAACCTCTCTCTCTCTCTCTCTCTCTCTCTCTCTCTCTCTCTCTCTCTCTCTCTTAGGGGGACTTTAAAATTGTACTGGCCACCATGATTCCTTTTTATCTAATGTAATAGAGGGTGTTATCGATGGATTATCTTATCCATGACCTCATTAATTCTCTTATTTAATCTTCTCATTTTATTTATAAGCTTGGCCATAAACATGAGATATTTTTCAGGAGTCATTGCTATGAATCTTCCCAACCTGGTGGGTATTCCCAGTTGATTTAAAAAAAAAAAAAAAAAAAGATTTCTGTCACATCTGCAAAATGAAAAAAAGTTGAAAGTTAAAATCTGACAGAAGCAAAAATGAGGTCTACTGTTATGAGGGAATATACTGGATTCATACACAAGAAACTCAAGAATCACTGTGGAGATATTTCCTACATTCTCTTTGAATAACAACCTTCTAACATGTCATGGGTACCACACTCTACCAGATTATCTCTGATGCCATTTAGTTAGAACACTGAGTACAACATGCTATTTTTATAAGTCACTTCTATAGATTCTCATTGCGTCACAGGGCCGTGCAACTGTGTATGATTTTGCATTTACAATACTTATGTGGATTATTTATGGTCATTTCTTGATGATATTGTGATAAATGTCTTAAAAGTTTGGACTTCTTATTGTTCTATATGTTCCCACATTCTAAATAACGATAGGAATACTCAGAGTGCGCTCAGTACAGGGTTTAACATTTGGAGTTGAGCTAATTTGAAAATTGATCTTATGTTAAGGTGCATTACTAAAGATAAGCCGTCCCCAGAGCATAGAGAATTTCTCTGCTCATTTCCATTTTTCTACCACATCTTTGGTTTCACCAGGTGCCGAAAATGATTTAAAGGAAAAGAAAAAAAACAGCAAGAAAACGCAAAGGAGAAGAAAGAGTGTGTGTGACAAAATCAAATAATAAGACTTGATATGATTTGGACACCATATGAATACATAAATACTAATAAAAACATTTTGATTTTTTCAATACTACACCATTTACTCTGTGTCAGTTTAGGTGTTGCTGATTGTGCTTTCAAGTTACATTAGACGCAATCTGACAAAAAAAGTAAAATGACCTATCAGCAGACAGCTGCTACCTCTGCTATAAATTCTATGGGTGTGAAGTAGGCTGCTGCTAAATTAGTGCACACTCTCGGTTTACCATTCTGTCTCTATGACATGCAACAGAGCCCATCATGGCCATATCTGAGTTCCATTTAAATATGTTGTATACATTGTAATTCCTATACTGACCTGCTTGGGATATGCAGGAGTGTGTTTCTAAATTCACTCTGCAGTAGAACAGAAGTGATGTAAGGTAAAGTCTCAGGAAGGCTCTGTGCTGTGTTAGGCAGAAAAGTTGCAGCAAGCAAAACTATCTGCAGTTTCATGCTGTTTGTTTACAGCGCCGCTATGAGAAGATCTGAAGCGTTCCATATGGGAGGGATCGCGAGGGGCCAATGCAAGGCATGGGCAGCGAATTCACACTTGAGCACAGAGTTGGATACCATATGCCAATGAAAATACGCGCACACGCAATTACAGCCACGGTGGAAGAAGCTGCCTGTGCCTGACGTGCGTGCGTGTGCGAAGTCCTGAAGAAGCTCAATCAACGTCAAGTTGAAACAGATAGGTGTGCAAAGGATGTGGAGGCGGCAGAGTGGACTTTCTGCCAAGAATGCCACATCAAAGCTGCCAAGCATGGGTTCATACTTGACTGTGCATTAGCAAGTTTCACTCTATATCACAATTAACCGTGACGCAGTGAATTAAGAAAATTCCTAAAGGTAAAGTGGAAAACTAAATGAACAAATATCCAAACCATGTTTACAGTCCTAGTCACAGCTATACAAATAAAGAATCTTTAGTTCTAAATGCACTAATTTAAAAAAGGTTAAAATGAATTTTGCACAGGGAAACAGAACATATAATTGTATAACCTCTTTATATCCATCCTTTAAGATGCTGTAAGACACAAGTCTACTGCCTTGGATTACAGCTGGTGATGGCAGACTACACCGAGGCTTCGGAGCAGAACACAGACAACCAGACGCACAACCACCACAAACAGAATCTAAATCTGTGGGAGACACTGAGGAATACAACACAAGTCTCAACAGATATATAAGTAATGGTTCAAATTCTGGTTTCATGTATGTTGCTTCGCAATATACCAAAGATTTTGGGGTGATGAATGTCAGAATTCGTGGCAGGGTTTTAGTGTGTGGGAGTAGACAGCACTCTTTACAACTTATTAGCACCGGCTGGGATTGCACGTGCATTTTATTAGTATTCATCTGTACGCCGAGTAAAGAGGCCTTCAAGAACATGATGGTAAGCCTCTAAATCTAAGTAGAAAAAGGCATTTATCATTAAACTGATCATTGTGAGGTGTTGTTTTGAGGAACATTAGACGCAGAAGGAGGAACATCAAGCAAGAGACTAAAAAGAAAATAAGACACGGTGAGAGGGCCACCTGCAATTCCCAGCAGAAACCGTATCCTTGCCTCTTTCCTTTGTTGCTGCTGAGGCTTGGATCTCATCTTTCACTGTGAACGTCAAACAGAGAATCAAGCGGATCAATAGCTGAAAGAGACAAAGCGGCAAAGATGCCCCGAGCAGTGAACGCAAGCATCTCTGTTTAGCCAGCAGCGTCAGAGACGGGGAGCTGCAAATCAGGCAAACATCACCAGCAGTGCGGCTGAGATGGAGGGGACATTGATAACCTTAAACACTCGCAAAGGGAGGAGAAATATATCGCAGGGGGAATGAAATGGAACAAGTGAGAGCCGTGGGAGAGTTAGATGGCTGCAAATCACCACCTGACCATTCATTACATCCGTCTCGATGCCTGGTGTGTGTGTGTGTGTGTGTGTGCGCTTGTGTGTTTGAAAAAGGAGATTACTTAGATTCCATGCCAGGGGCCAGACTTTGGATGAAACACGGTTGGAGAGGTTGATTAGCCACATCAGCAACAACGTGATGAGACAAGGCATCACAGGCCAGGTGACCAGGTCCCATCTGCTTACTGTTAAAAAGCAATCAAAGCCCCCTTACAAGGGGCATCTGCGCCTGTTGTCTGTGGTTAAAGAAGAATCGTGGCATGTTGATGCAATTCCTCAACCTCCAATGCAGCTTGTGCAGCACATAACACAACGGAGTGCGAGCGCAGCCGCAATCTCAAGACAGAAGCAGCGCTCGGCGATGTCTACACAGCTGGGAGTGAAATACTACCTGTGAGCACTACCAGCAGTAAGAGAGAGAAGATACGCTGGATCTATTGGCGCTGTTACACTGATCACTTTCTAAACCTGAGTCCTAGCTTTTCAGCACTCTACACAAATCAGAGGCCTCGTGTGCCTAAACATTTCATGTTTTTCTTTTGAAGCAGCTTCAACTTTATTTTAGCAATGTGGGATTTAAAGGAGGGATAAATAAAAACTGCTCTCTCCCATAGTTTGTGTTTGGAGTCTCTCTCTATGCTCCTCTTTTCTTTTTTCTCTTTCCCCGTAACCACCAACTGGTTACAGAAGATGGTTGCACTTCCCTGAGTCAGAGGTCTCGTCCTGTCAAAGGGGAGTTCTCTGCTTGTTCACAGGTATGCAAAGCCTGATTTTTGGGGGTCCTCTCTATAACAGTATTGGGTCTTAGGTTTTGTGAACTTTTGCTACATAAATAAAACTAAACTGAATTTGAGTAATGCTTAAAAGCTGCAAACATTACTCACGTTTTCAGCTTTTGAGGCTGAAAACCAGAATTTGAAAAAGACAGCCCTCCTGCACTAACTGAGGGAGAAATAAGTGATTGCTTAGCTATGTTTTCATAAGAATTGAACCCCACTTTCCAAGGTGAAGCTTCTCTACCTAATGCATTAAACCACTGCACATTCCTCAATGAGCACTTTATATTATTATTTTATGACAGCCTCCTGATTTTCACTGGGGCCGCCTGTTACTGATCCTGTCATGGGCTGGATTTTCTAAGGCCTTAAAGCAAATCCCAGAGCAGCTACAGGAGTCAGACGGCACGCTGGGTGCTGTGTTTGTAAATTTCCATAAATTGCAATTTTCAGGCACAGCCTCTTTAGACCAATTGACAATTCTGAAAGTTTAAGTGCCGTAGCTCAAGTGGGGGGTGAACAGGTTTTTAGGAAATTTCCCACTCTGGTGAGCACAGGGAATCACTGTGCACAGACAGTAAGCCTGTGCTAATCCACCTGTTCCTGTTCCCAAAAATATGTAGAAACAGGATTATTTAAGAATTTTTTTAAAAAGTTAAATAAATAACACATTTCTTTCCTTTTATCTGCTTTATATATGGAAGGTCTTCAATATCATGACCAGTTGCTAATATATAAATGTGACGGTTCTGTGTGCTGGTAATAAACGTGTTTCATGGGATTTCACTTAATTACATCCAAAGAAAGAGAAAACTAGTGTTTCTTAAACAGTCTGTTATAAATTGGTTTCACCGGTCTGGCACACTTGAGCTCAAAGTGGGTCGATTGTGGCCCACAGACTAAATGATCTAACTAGGTTCGTTTTATTTATGTAATTTCTCTGTGACCTCTTCTCCTGCAATGCATCCAACTGGAGAATTCACATTCACAGCAGTAATGGATGGAGATGTGCGTTAATGTACTTTTTCTGGAAATTGTGTTTAAATTTGGCCCAAATTTTGATGGCAGCTTGGAATTTGCGGTAAACTTGCACCTGCTTTGTACGCAAAGCCAGGCTGAAGAGAAGCCAGGAAAAATAATAGGGCCTCGACTTGGTCCCTGACACGTCAGAGTCCTTGGCTAAGAAAATTTATCCGATTGAGGTGGAAACAGTGCACTCCCAGAGCTGCTGCTCAGCTCCATCTTGATAGCAGCCTCTCTGAAAGGCGGGCGTGTTGCACTCACTGTCCGGATTCTTATCTCTGTAATTGCATTCCAGTCAGGGAGGAGCGGTGGTGGAGCTGGCAACAGCACTGCCTGCCACCCACTCCAAGCCAGGAGACATGCTCCTGTCTTGGGAGTGAAGGCCTTTAGTTCACTGCCAACAGAGACACGGGTGCACCTTTGTCAACTCTGACATGCATTCAGGTTCTAGATGTCTCCGAAGGGTGCCACTGGATGTTCTAAGCTAACAGGCCACTGCGAGTTTACTGAGAGGAGTCACCTGTCCAGGTCTGATTTCTGTGGAGCGCAGGAGTTCAAGCCAAGAGTGCCCTGACAACGGGACATGAGATTAGTCTCATCTCGACATAAACCGACTCTGATGTCAGAAAACCCACTCCGTCTGACGAGCCTAGGCTGCCAAATTCAGATACAAATATTATAGTCCATCTATCTTTTTTATTTCAATTTCTATGTAATTATATGTGAACTTTTTCTTGACTTTCTGATAGCCAAAGCTGCAACTAGCTTTTGATTAATCTGCTAAGTCCTTGGTCTGTAAAATGTAATACAACTGCAATTAATGGCAAGATTTCATGCTCAAATATAAGGATGGGCCATAAAATTACTTTTTTTTTTGTATCAATATACAATATAGTGCCATAAGGGATACAGAATGGGACAATACTGTTGATACAGCTGTACTTCGATGCTGCATTACAGAAAGCTGTGCCGGCGCAGCTCTGCGGCTCCCCTCTCTCCGTCTGCACCTCACGCACTCTCTCAGCTCTCCTGCAGCAGAGGAAGACGCCGCGGTTTCAAATTCTGGTTTGAATGTTTGATGGGACACATTCACGTAATCTTAATCTGCGGCAACGGCTGCAACGTTTGTCGATTTGTGGAAATGACACACTGAGTCGCCTTTTGAAAAGCCATCACACTGTCCCGATGTAAACCGTGGCTTCACATAACACCACTAAGTAACCAATCAACGAGGCAGTAAACAGCTCGCATCTTTAGTGAAATAAAACTCCTCATTTTGTCAATGGAGTCTGGTGGAGAGTAACAGCTCCACTTCCTAGTCGTAAAGAGCTGTCTGACAGCAGGTGAAGCAGCGAAAATGTTCTAAATATAGCACTGACTAAAAGAGATATTGATTCTTTTTTGTGGGCCAAAATCCATTTCACTGGCAGCCGTGCCCACAGCGGTACATGGCTTTAGTTTCTGTCCTAGTTGGGGGTGTAAATACTGCCATCAGCTGCAGGTAACACAGCCTTATACAACCCCACCTCAAAGAAACTGCACTATTGTTGTCGGAGTAAAAAGTACTGCTTCTGTTACAAAAACGAGAAAGAAATGTGCACAATGGTTTTCATGTTTACTAAAGCAGCTCCTGAATGAGAAACCATATGACCCACGAAATTAAATTTTTCTGTTTTAGACTGATTGATCTGTTTGAAGTAAAGTGCTTATGGAATCTCTTGATCCTTCTTTTGTAAAAAGATTTTTTTTTTTTTTTTTTTTTTTTAAGAAAAACACAGATACATATCGTGTACATCAAGATCAGATTTTAGTCTGATCTTTATCCAGCCATACTCAAATGTCTTGTTCTAGGCAAAATCCAAAGCTTGACTGACTGCAGAATATTTCTCTTGACTACCTTTGCCAGTGATCAACCAACCAACTCAGCTGCACCGACAACTGTAACTGTCTCTTTTAAAACAATCTTTTACCTTTGAGTCATTTCACTGTACAAACATTTATATTAGGGAACGAGCAGAGCGCTCAAAGGTCCAGTCCAAAGACACTGAAGAAGCGCAGACGATCGTTTTAGTGTCTGGAAAACAAAACAGGTCTGGTGAAAGACACAAAAGGATGTGACACTGTAAGGGTTCCAAACAGTCTTTGAATACCACAGAAACAGGAACAGGAAAGTGAAAAATTTCATTGAGCAATTATGAAACTCAGAGTGTCTGGGACAGTTGCTGTATTGATTGCTGTTTTTCCATTAGCAATAAGATTTTTTTTTTTTATTATTATTTGTATTTGCATCACAATAATGCCTACAAGGTTTTTCGTGGCTCACAGCAGGTCTCTGGAGGGTGACTACACAACAATTGGTCTGAATATAGTTAAGACAAAAGACCAATGTATTTTAACCAGAAAAAATTAAACCCTTTTCAAAAAAAATAAATAAAAAATACTGCCTAATATATTTTTATACAGTCTTTGGGTGGAAGGTCAAAGCATTGTTGGTGAGTGCCATAAAAGTTTTATATGCAGGAAAACCCCATTGAAAGGTGATCTCTGACCTCTTCACTGGTAGAACCCTAAATATCGTGTTTATGAACCCAGTTAATGAGTACATATTTTCTTGCAATGAAAAGCATTTCAACAGCTTAAATCTTGTGATAGAAACTGGCCGGATCTTAAATTCTTGATTTTATTATTGTGCTAACCTCCTCAGTTATGAGCATAACTCAGATTTCCTTAGACAGCACAAAAACAATTCACACATGTTCTGAGTACTAAATTTACATGTTTTCGTAACAAAGTATTCAGTTTTGCCTGTGAAATATTCTAAATTATGTTTCTCTATATTTATTGCTATTAGAGAGTGAGTGGCCTGCATACATCCTTGCCAGGCACCTTTATCATAAACACTAACACTTTACAGCTCTTTTTCTCATATTTTAACAATAATTAGCCACATGAATTTATTTCTAAAGCTCTCATTTGCTCAGGGTTGCATCCTGTGTTAGCTTGGCTTTTTTACAGATTAAGTCTCCTGTCACCCTCACTGTACTGATTATTATTATGTAAGCTCCGTTTTTTTTTTTTCCTTTGCTATTCAACCAAAGAACTGAAGTCACAAAGGCCGCATCAGCATTTCCAAAATGATTGCGGCTCAGCACTTCTCATCAGAATTACACTAATTCCAGTGTGCCTTTGTACATCTCAATCAATCTAAACCAATTCTGCATATACTGCTCCACAGTACCACTCCACATTCCTAGTGCTTAATGCAGCACAAACAACTGAGAGCAAGTCCCTCAGAGAGGTCTCAGAAAAACCAACACCTCATTCTCTCAGCTGGGCTGAATTCATCATCTGAAAGCTGACAGGAAAATCAATGAAAACTAATAAAAGGGTCATGCAGCGTGAACACAGGCCTTATTTGAATCAAGTTCAAAGATGTGGTCTGAACCCATAAAGTGCTGGCAATGCTGGGAAAGTTTAGGTAGTTATATGCCTCAGGAAAGTTATTGACTAAAGTAGCTTTAAAGAAATTTTCTACCGCAACAATCAACTTATCCCCAATCACTCTATGTGCACCAAACAACAAGATTTCTAAAAAGATGAGTGTACAGATACATTTATAGGCTTTCTAAAAAGGCACAAGATCAATGACCACCGGAGCCAGCAAGGTTTCTGATTCTGAGATCATTTACAAATCTAAATACAAGAAAAAATCCTTTAGGCTGTCCCCCCACCTCAGCACAACATGCACACAAACCCTCAGGCCTATTCCAAAGCAAAAGAAGAATGCGGCACATACCTGCCACGTTGACTTTTTCCGAGTTTGGAGCGCTGGGCGTAATAGTGCTGGTGCCATTGCTCAGGTTGGACCCTGTGCCATTGTAGAGGTTCTCCACCTTGGACTCGAGCTTGCCCAGCCTCATCATGATGTTATCCAGCAGGACTGCAAGAGTCTTCTTCAAGTCTGCAAGCGAGAATGATAAACTTTATTTCTCTGTCAGGCATTCTTACCATTACTTGGGGTAGAGTGCTTAAGTTGTGAAAAGATTTAAGCACTTCAAAGTCAACCTTTAATCTAAACAGTTGTGAGAATTCTTCTAAAAGCTAACAGTGCGACTAAACCGAACATTTTAAAGAGAGAACCATAAAATCCTGAATAGAAATTTAGGAGAATTTCATAACACCAAAGTTGGTACTTGTCTTGCCCCAGCTCCCAAACACCCAGTTGAGCCATAAATGTTACAAAGTCATAAATGTTAACCTTTTGGGTGCAGTAGAGGAAAATTAGAGGATGACCAAAAACCCAAAAAGCTACATCTTCAAGGGGTCACAAGTTTCTGTTTGAACTTTCAATGTAATACATCCACTGTTTCCTCTCATATTTCAGGCTATTTTCTAACTAGCTGTGACATTAATTTCTACTTTATAGCGTACTTAAGTAGGGGCGGGTTATGGAAAAATAACTCAAATTCAAAAAGGGTCACAAATGTAAACCTGCTGAGGACATGAATATCATTACACGTTTTTGGTCTCAGATCACTTTATATCTGATTTTAACTGGGCGATAAGGCTTCTGGGATAGCAAAGGCTTTTCTAAAAATCACCAGGCTTATTATTACAGTGAACACATGCCCAGTCCAAGAACTTATTGGGCTCGTGTATTATGACTTGACATCTGAGAACAGCCGCCAATGTTTTAGGGCTTCCGCTGTGGTGAGCAGGTAAGCATATTATTGATATCTGTGCCAAGACTTCCTGTTCCTGTGCCGGTCAATGTTTACAGTCCAGTTATGAATGCAAATACATTTTCAAAAGCTAATAAAATGCTTAACTGTCATGAAACAAAGGCTGGTGGTTCTGAGATCATATTTTCATCGGTGCGTTGTCTTTTGCTCTCCGCACACTCAAAACACTGTTTATCTGCACGCAGCCAACACCGGCTCAAACGTGATTGGTCAGTACCACCCAGATTATAAATGGGAACTACAAAGATCCCGGTACCAACAATCTTGTCCTCTGCCTACAGATTCTGCATATTCATTCATTTGCAGATGTTTGTTTGTAGAAGTCAACACATACAGTATATCTGACAATGTATAGCTGGGACACTTTAGCTTCCTCCACACGAGATTCTTGAGGTTTCAGGGATCAACTTCAGGCTCATTTAAATATAAACCAAGAGCAGCTGAGTGGTTGCAAGTGACCTTCCTGTTTAGTTTGGGTCTTTGCTTTTCCATGTGAACCTTTTCTCCATTTATCTGCGTAGGACACAACTAATGGCAGATTGCTGACCAGTAATCAGATACTGCAGATGGGACTACATTAGATTATATTTAACGCTGTCACAATGATAAAACACTGTATTTTTGGCCCTGTTATTATGGTATTTGTCTGATACTTTAACCCGCAGCCACTGCACTGGCATTTACAGAGATATTATAAGTTGTATAAAGCTGTTGGAAATGCTTTACAGAGCACAGAGTCTCCCCTACCATCAAAGGGCGAGGTGTATAGGTAACAGATGCAACTCCGGTTCTATGAATACAAAAGGCTTTGCTAATGACTACCAATGGAGGCAAAAGGCCATTACACAGCTATGCTCCCTATACTCATGGGACTGAATCTACAGCCAGCAGTTGCTATTTATATTAGCCAGCCAAGCTAAGGGATGATACATAAAGACACCTCAAATAAAGGAGGTACACGAATATTAGCGACACAGTTTGAATGCCATGCCATGTATTTCACAAAGAGAAAAGGCCTGCGCCTGCTAATTCTCATAGGGAGAAAAGGTCTGAGATAATCAAAGCCATAGCCTGTTATATTATTTGTATATTGGCTTAAACGTCTACTGAACCAATCCAAAATGACTCAGGCTTGCTTTACTCAGAAGATGGTAATTGCTGTTTGTCTGTCACATGCAAGCACCACTTTTTCCCGCGCCATGATGTATTTAACACGCCAGTTTTCATCACGTCAGAGAGATTGGCAATGGCACAACGAGGCCTGGCACAGCACCACCAGCGAGATTCGTGTGAAGGGAAAGGCCAGAGCATTTGTCTGACTTGGACGAGCTGAGTGTGCTGGGAGGAGCAGATGTACAGAGAGCAGCTCAGTGACACCAGGAAGAAACCAAACGGAAAGCTTTGGAGCAGTGGCCATGCCAAGCTATTGGGCTGAACATAATATATTCACCTCAGAAACGGAGGCCTGTGCCTCCTGACTTCAGGCTGAATAACACAGAGATTCATTTGGCTTGTTTAATATTTCACTTTCTGTATCTTTCCAATCAAAGGGAAAAAGATGGCAACTATGTGACAGATATATGAATTTACACTCTGTAAATGCGAGCCATCATGCATATTAAGCATGGGTACCAGGGACCAGTATTTAATAGGCACACACACCAGAATGGCCATTACTGACAAGCACCTAGACAAAAGGTACTGCTATTCATATTTATGCAATGGTAATTTATGTTAACATACAGTAGCTGACATTTTTTAAATTCTTAAGTGTCACTAGTAACGATGCTGCTGGTTTAGTGGGATTATGTTTGACGTTGTCATGTTTCTCTGTGCTCTGCAGTCATGGCTGACAGGGCGACATGTTCAAAGATGTGTGCTCGCTCAAACATATTTAATGAAAATGGAGCTCAATGTGCTATACCATAAGGAAAAGGTTAGGTGCTCACACACAAATCTGAATTTAAATTTAAATTTAAATCAGTGCAGTGCAGTTGGCTGCTTTAGGTCCAATGCTGATGGAATTTGCCGAATGCAACTGTGTCAACTGTATTTACGAAAATAAGTTACTGGTTACTGACGCGTGACAGTTACGTTGCTTTTTAGAGCTTCTTTAAATGATCATATTCTTTGTCTTTCTTAAGAGAAGCAGCAGTCGCAGCTTCCTCAGAAGACAGCCAACAGATTACAAAGTCAAACCCTTTTTGCAAACTCCAGAAGAGAGAGAACGAGACATGAAAAAAACTGTCAAAGTTTATTGCAAAAAGATGTCAAACTAAGACTGTCAGACCGCCATTTCCCATATATAGCTTCAGATTTGGAAGATCCTTACATCTACATCTTCAAGCAAGGATACCTGGAGGCAGGGGCGTGTCTAAAGCTGAAATTAGCAGAGCTTGATCGAAGTGTGAGCTCTCCTGACAACCTGAGAAAGTCACATGTGAATATTTCGAGAACTTCAAAGAGATGACCACAGCCCTTGGCCCTGGAGGAGCATTACTCAATGCCAGCATACCTGCTTAGTAGATTTAGAAGAAAAACATCAGTGATTGTAACCACCCTTGTGTCTTTATTTTATACTAAAATATGAAGATTAGTATCAATAAGAATATTTATAAGTATTAGTAAGGAAGTAGTATCTGCAGCCTAACGATACTTATTCCCGGTCACTATGATTAAATGTGGGCTTTTGCTTCAGACACCTTCATTAGTCCCTATGTTGCTGTGAATAATGTGTCATCTTGTCCTTGTGTGCATTAAATATGCTGCCAGGTAACCGGATGAGTAATGGCACACCTAGGGTAACATTGCTGCCTGTCTCAATGCTTCTTATTACGGTGATGCAGTTACAAAACAAGCCCTGCAGCAATAAACACAGTGAACCTTATTCTGCTCTAAACAATAGTGTCACGTTAGATAATGACATGGATACACAATGACCTGGGATTTTTCATTAGGCTCATGAGCTTTAAAAAGAAGTGATTACACAGAAACATAAGCCCAAGGCAGTCATCAGCAAACCCTATTCTGTCCTATCATCCAAAACCAAAGTCTCACCCCAGCCAGACAGTGGGCTCCATATCTGACCAACATAACGTGCCAAAGAGCAGGGAGACACAGGAGGAGCACACAATGACCTTCCGTCCTGGAGGATGCTTAGAAAAAGCAAAATACTGGGAGTGTGTTCACAATACACCGAGGCAGCTGGATTCTTCTCAGTTATGATAGTGGGCCCAGCAGTGAGCAGAAGAGCGTTATACATTTCCAAACCATACAAAAAAATCCACAACAGCTCGACAGCTACGCAGTAACAAAGAATAGTGTCAAGTAGATCGTCGCAAGCAGCTCCATGGATCAGTTCTGAAAAGGGTGGGAAGGTGAAGATCGTATCCGTGTCATGTCTGACTTTACTGTGGACAAAGAAGATGGTATAGGACTGTCTGTAGTTCACAACTGAGCGATGGTATCTAATACCCAACCAAATCTTGCAGAATACCTTCCCTGCTATAAAAATAAAAAACTAGAGGTACACTGACTGGTGAGATAAAAAAAATCAGGCATCACTGAAAATGGGCCTATTAAATTAATTTATATGTTATTCTATAGTTATTACACAGCAGCTTTTTTTCATGTTTGAAATTGGCTGGTCAAGTGAGATGACATGACTGAAAAGCTCTGATGGCACTGCTTTCCCCGTCAGCTTCTCTCTCTCGTAATGTTATGTTCACTTGATGGGAAGCTTCCATTGCACTCACAGTAACCTAACATTTTCTCTCTTGTTAGCTCTACTTCACACAAGAGCCGGCAGGTACACTCACACTGAAACTGACTGCAGGTGAAAAAGATACTAGCATGACCATAAATAACAGCATAGGAGACTAAAGGAAATGAGCTTGAAATAAATTATATTTAGTCAGCACAGGGAGCACAGTATGCATTTGAAATGTAATTCATACATCTATTTTCTGGAACCTACCCCAGCTGTCATAGGGTGAAAGGTGTTGTGTACCCTGGACAGGTCGCCAGCTTAATGCAGGGCCAACCCAGAGAGACTCACACTTATATTCACACCTGCAGCAAGTTTAGAATCACCAGTTAACTTAACATGCATGTCTTTGGACTGTGGGAGGAAGCTGGAGTACCCAGAGAAAACCCACGCAGGCACGGGTAGAACAACTCCCCACAGAAGGACCCCAGTTGGCCAGTGCATTTGAACCCAGGACATTCACACTATGAAGAAAGAGTGCTGACTATAGTCCACGACCATGGAGCTAAATTTCATTCAATCTTCCTAAAAATACACTTTTACCTATCAATGTTTTCAGTTCAAATAATGACAGGCTTTTTACAATATAAATATAACCCTGCAGATGGAAATAAATCATTGAACTCTTTCAGGTGCTATCTGTGTATGAAAAGGCAAACTGCCAGCTGCTTAGACTCATTGATCGGATGCTTTTCAACAGGTATGTTTCATAAAATTATCCCTACCATTAAAAGCAACTAAACAGCCCAAATCAGCTTTCAGGATTTACAATATTAAATCCAGATCCATTAAGATGTTATCGGTCATTTATGGGTAGTAAAGGAGGAAATGCCGTTTCCAGTAAACTCATTACAAATCCTATCAAGCCACACACAGGAAGCACAGAGTATCCCAGTGCCTTGCTATCTAATCAAGGACTTGAAATGGATTGTGATGTGATATTGGACGCTGGTCAGCAGACTGCTACAGCAGCGTGAAAATCAATCCATCATATAAGGGAACAAAACAAACTGGACAGGAATCTGTTCCCTGGAAATGCAGGCTGATGTCTTACAAGAAAAATCTATGGATGGGGCTCAGACCACGTTATCCCAAACTAATCACAGGGTTTACATGAGGATAAGTCCAATGCAAATTTCCCTGAATTCTGGGCAACGAAAGTAGCACAAAACAAACAATAATTACTTTATATAATATTGCAGATCTTGAAGTTTATTTCCTGCTTAGATGACAGGTTCAAGTACAGCCTACTGACAGTAACTCGGATAGGAAAGTGTTTTGCACAGGGAGCTGAATTTTTCCACATTCTGCACAAACTTTTAAATAAACAAAAGTAGCTTAGTGTGCCTCAAAAAGAAAAAAGCAGGAACTCCAAACTTGCAGTGCTCTTTTTTCTTTCCTCACTCCAGCTCCTTCTTTACATTCGCTGGCAGTGGATTTTAATCTCCAGGAGCTCTACTGTATCCTGTTGTTTCTCTGGGCATTAGAGAACAATCAATTCCAATCTCAGGTTTCTAATGAAGCCTCCCATCGAGCCATACAGGTCTATTAATGGCATGAATAACTTATTGATGGCTCTTCTGGACCTGTGCTATTACAGTATTATGCTCCGATGCAGCTGCATCGACGTTAAAGCTCCCAGACAATTTTTTTTTTTTTTTTTTAATATAGCCAGTACTGCACCTGTTCAGGAGGCAGACAACTGGAACTATTCCATCCAATTTAAAGAAGATGTAAAAACAGAGGGCATGTAAAAAAAAAAAAAAAAAAAAAAAAAAAAATAGCCCAAAGTAGCTGTCTTGAATTTTGCCATGCTTCACACTTGGAAAAGAAGCATACACTGGAGCTACTTCCAGTTAAGCCTGACACTTGCTCTTTTATTCTTGGAGTATCTGGTCTTTTCCACTTAAAGTGACACATTTACAGCACTAAAATAACCAAATGTAACCAGCCTTAAACCTGGAGAATAACATCATCTCAGATAGGCTGCAAACCCTCTGTGAAAATACAGAATGAAAAATGTGTTTTCTTTCAACCCCAGGGAAGCAGAACAATAATACGGCTAGAGAGCTTTTCAGTGTGTGTGTGTAAGTTTATACAACAGATTTCACACATCGGCTTCGGACAACTTCAAGAGAATCAGGTCAAAATATTTTCTTCAGCTGTCCTCTCCTTACATGTGCCACACAGCAGGAAGTGATTTGCTTCAGATGCAGTTGCATTACTGGAAACATTCTGTGGTGCAGGCAAGGATGTTGGCTTGATAGGGGTGTGTAGGAGGCAGAGTACAGGCCGACCACTCGTGAGCAGTAAATGCCCCCAGACTACGTGCAAATCAAAGCAATGTGATGCAAACATTGTACTCAGGAGCTTGTAGATCAAAGACTGATGAATGACATGTACTGTCACACATAAAGCTCAGGGCTTCAGTGCATGTGTGAAAACAGCTTATGACTGATCTGGGTGTACATCCTGGCCTTGCTGAAAAGCAAATGTGGTTGCAAAGCTTCCTGTAGTAAAGGTAGAAAGATTGGTGTTGTTTGCTGAAAGCAGCATGGCAATGTCACAGAGTCGACTACTCACCATAAGCTGTCATGGTTCCCACATACGGTCCATCCATGACACTTTGGTTCTCCTCAGCCAGCGCTTTGATGTATCGCTTGCTGAGGTCGAGGATCTGCTGACGCAGCACGGCACTGTTCTCGTGGCTAGCTCGCTGCTGGATGGTGAAATGCAGCAGCATCATGCCCCAGATGAAGCCGAAGCTGACAAGAAAGAAGCCCAGCTTTTGGGATGACAGTTTCCACAGGAAAGGTGTAGCCATGCTGACTGGACAGGGACTTGGAAGAGCTGCAGTGACTTTGATTGGACTGGGGGAAGATGAAGAGACTAGCGAGAGGAATCAGGAGGGCAGGCGAGGCATAGCTGTGTCAGTTGGAGTGGTTGCGGTGGTTTCTGGAGGGTGGTGTACAGTTCATCACCGTTGCAATTTTGTCCTTTGATCCATCCTCGTTGCTCAGTAACATCTCAGGGGACAGAGTCCAGCCTGCTGCAGAAAAGAGACAGAGGAAGGAGAGATTAGGGGTTAGTTACTTTGCTAAACTCAGATAATGAGGGAGTTTCCTTACCCAACCCAATGTCACATAAACATGATCACAATAAAAACACTGATAACCAAGAGAGGTTTGCCACTTTGAGATATAACTTACAGTGAACTGAAGCAGGAGCCAATTATAAGCCAGTCAATTTCATGCACGCACAACGTGTACACTCTCATAGTCACACACATATCGTTAGCATACAAGCTCTTCACTGTGAGTGAAGGCACAAAGTTTGCCAAGGTAAACTGTGGGAGCACCACCACAAAAAGATTTATTACAACAAAACTAATCAGATGCTTAAATCACTCTCACGCAGCTGAACATGGACAACAAAGAAGAAGCCAACAAAGGCAAAGTGGCTAAAGCTAAACCTATCAAGAGCTCAGAGCCAGCCACAAACCAACAGCCCTGGTATGAGCTTCGGTACGAGCAGCGCAAAGGTTAAAGCAGTTATGAGGTATAAAGGTGTGTGTGTGTGTGTGTGTGTGTGTGTTGTTTCAATGACAGAAGATCCTGTGACTAATATTTTGCTGTTAAGAAAAGCTGAAATGCCCAAAGTTATAGTTCTTAGAAAGAAAAATCAGACTTGAAAAAAACTGGTATGGGCAGGTTTAGGGATGGGAATTGATAAGAATTTAGCGATTCCGATTCCATTATCGATATCACTTATCGATTCAATTCCTTCTCGATTATCTTATTGATTCTCATTGGGTTAGTGAATAAAATATACCACAAATGGGTTGATTTGCATTTACTCTTTTTTTTTAATGTAAAGTAGAACAAAATTAAAACTGGTATAAAAAAAAAATTTGAAGGCGAAATCGTTAAGCAAGCAGACTAACAATTCCAAGGAATTTAATTACTGGGAACCGGTTCTTGTAGAGAACTGCTTCTTGAATCCCATCCCTAGGCAGGTTACAAGAAAACAACTGATGACGGATGAATAAATAGATAAATGGTTTCAAACTGGCATCTATATGTTGTAGTTTTTGTATTTGTACAGCTGAGAAGTTTTGCAAAAGCACATGAGCATAAGTCACTTACTAGACCCCAGCACATACCTGTCGAAATAACAGTAAAGCACCGTTTCATATTGGAGGATTATAATCATTTCACATCCTGCTCATCAGAAAGTTCCCATTATGAGCTAAATGCAGGGAATGATCGGAAACTGAAATCTCAGAGCTGGAAATCAACCTGCCCTGTACCTCATACTCAGTGAATACATACCTTAAACTAACATGCTAGGGTTGCGTAACACCAACACATGCATCTCCTGCCAAGTTAAATCTTTATACTGAAAATACAACAGCTCTACCGGCTGCAGCTCAGGAGGTGGAGTGGGTCGGCTACCAATCTGAAGGTCAGTGGATCGGTTACCCAAGTCCTCTAGTCTGGACGTCAAAGTATCCTAACCCCAAATTGTCCCCCGATGCATCCACTGGAGTGTGAATGTGGGTGCAAGTAGTAGAAAAGCGCTGTGCAAGTACCAGTCCATTTAACATTTAAATGGCCGTGTCGTCACCTGTACAAAATACTACAGATAAAGGTGGCTTGGCAAAGGATGCAACAACTTCCCCAGCAGACCAAACACTCAGGCAATAAAGCATAACCAGTCAACATTACAGCAGCTGTAAACCAACACAGGTATACAGCTGATCAGGTTCTAGAGAATGAGGAATTGCAGTGCAGTGCACTTCTCCTCCACTTGTTAGTTTAAGCACAGAAACCTGTTTATAACTTCAGCAGAACACACAAAGCCACAGTGTATCCCAACTGAAGGCTGCTGTAATCTTCTGTGGAAGCTCCTTTGCATGTAGCATGGCAGTACACCAACATTTGACTAGATGGGAAAGTACTGCATAGTGAGCCTGCAGGGAAAATTATTCCCTACATGCTAAGAAACAAGATAGGATCTTTAAAAACATTTACTTAAATGCTTTTCTGACTATTGAAACAGAAGCTCCACAGAACAGCCTTGTTTAATCCAGACACTGATGTGTATGACTGATGTCGCTGCTTGAAAATGTATGCAAAAGGGTGTATAGTGTCCCTGAAATAAAAACATTTGGATAGTTTACAATTTATCTTCCTCACTGACAGCCAGGAATACAAACAGAATTTTAAACTCACTCGCTTTTTGTCATTATAATCTTGCAACATGTTCACAGAACTCTCGCTCTTGGGCTGTGTGTGGGGTCGAACACCAGGACACATGTTTGAGATGTAAAGGTAACAGCAGTAAGGTGAGAAAAGCCAAATAATAATTAATTCGTCAGTTAACATAGTGCAGGGGTTTCACAAACATTTTAATTATTAATCAGTCAGCTGCCTACAAGTTCTAACTGTCTCAGGCAATCTTGCCAACAATATTTTGTCAACATTATTTCACAGGTGTTAGCGAGGCTGTATTGCACTGATTTTTTTTTTTAATTCTCACTTTTAGATATTTAAAGAAATGTCTACTCTTTTGATTAAATTTACAGAGTCTGGAGGATGTAGACATCTAATTTTTTTCAAGCCCTTTGAAAGCCCAAAGCTTAAATGCACTGATTACCTCACACTGGACAATTTTGTTACTGTTTGGTTTTTCCACATATATAACCACATCATACCAAATTTTAATTATGTTCTTTTGCAGCTTTTTCACTGTGTCGGAGTATAAATACATGGGAAGAGAGTATGTCCAATGAAGAATATCACTTAAAAACATAATGGATGTCCAAGTAAGTTTGGACACTCAATTAAATTTTATTTAGATGGCGCCAAATCACAACAGTCGCCTCAAGGCACTTTATATTGTAAAACCACAGGAACAGGAATGTACACATGTGGCTACAGGTAGGATTAGCTGGAATGCGGGTTTGCACATAGGTGTGTTATGTATACAAAGGGTCTGTGTATACATGGATTGCAGTGCCCCTGCTCCATGGAACTTTTCAGAACATTTGCAGTTGTGTTTGCAGTTTGGTCATTTTGTGAGCATTTAAATCATATGGAACCTCCTAGCCGAGCGGACGAAAAGACTGCAGCACTTAGAGGTGACATTCCTCTGTGTTTTTTTTCTTATAAATACTATTCCAATGTTGGATGCTCACTTTAAACATGGCCCAAGTTTCGAGTAATGAGGTCAGAGTACACGCAACTAGCCCCTATGTGCCAAGAACTACCATTCAGACTGCTCTAAACACTCAAGCACACCTGCTGTCAAAACCCATTTAGGAGGGGCAGCCAATCAGAGCAAAGTTGGCTTAAAGAGCGAACGCAGCTAAAATGGTTTGTTTCAGACAGTGTTTACACCAAAGCCAAACACCGGTGTAAAATTAAGAAAAATTAAAGTAAAAATACAAATATAAAAATAATTTTGAACTGTGAATTATTCAAACTACTACTAATATGGAGCTGTAAACAAGAATAACAGGTCACTTTTAACCTGTAACTCTTGTGCTTTAAGTAGAATATATTAAAAAAAATAAGTATCAAATACAGGACGTGTTCGAGCAGTTATCAAAAATCACAAACTCCCACGCTCAATACACAGATTATTATTTATAACAGGAAACACTGACACATATGTTCAATATTAATCTCTGCTGATAACCTCTATGAGGTAAACAAGCAACCTAGCATATATTTTGTTAACCCGCAATTGCGTGCATGCATGACAAACATGAAGCAATTCTTGTTGAAAGTAAAGAGTGTAAGAAAAGAAACAAACCACATTTCCAACTAGAATAATTGTTCTTTTCTCTGCTGTGTGAACAGCTTCTCACATCCTTGAGAAAAACCTCACCAGACTAATCGGCATAAACATTCGACTCTAATTTGCTGCATGCCCCGGCTTTATAGCTGACTGAACATAACCGTGCCATTATCAGCAAATTTGGCTTTAACCATCAAACTTGTGCTCATAATGCAAAGCGAGGCTGCCCCGCAGCCCTTTTTGAAGCTGTTAAATAGTTCAACAAGTATTAACTGACAACCTCTAGGCAATCTGTGCAAAGCTAAATAAATGCCTCTAGCTTTAGGCATTATGCCACAGCAACAACAACAACCAAAATCTTTCCAGCACGCAATCAAGCCAAAAGAAAAAGATGTGCTCTCATCTGCATTCAACCGCTGTAGCTGTAAACGAGGCTAAGTGTGGGGAGGGGATTTCTGCAGCCTTGGTTTTGAACTGCGTCTTTCTTATACACTTTCAAAGCGGCTCTAACCAGGTCAAAACCGCAGCTGCTTCCATGAATGCAACACCTCTTTAAAAAAAAAAAAAAAAAAAAAAAAATTCACTTGACCGAAACAACTAACGCTCGCACCCGTCTGGATTATAATTACTGCGTTTAAGGAATATTAATCCTGAATCTAAAACACAGCAAAAATGGTTACGTCAGCAATTAAGTGCCAAAAGGAAATCATCAGCACCTTCCTGAGACACACAAAAGGCAGCCACACAAAGGCTCTTTTCACCTTCCATCCATCAGCTTCATAAATAGGTCAGAGACAGCTGCAAGCAGCTTCCAACAGAGCTGGACTCTCACTGCAGGTTATGACACACCATAAATGTTCAGTCATTTAGGACGAAGGCTTGTGTCTGTTTTCTATGTGCACAGAGATCATTTTATTCCTTCTAAGAAATATGATATTGTCTGAAATGAAGTCCAAAAGGAAATTTCTGTCTTTTGGATATTTACTATAGTGCAATTTGTGCTGTGATGTGTGCATAACAGGACAAAAAAAAATGTTTTAAAAATCTCGGCACTTCACTGTGAATTCATAAGACAAGCCTTTGGCAGTAGCGCTGTGCAATCTGCAGTGCTGATAACATCGGATGTCTCTCGCTGCTTGGTACTCTGTTGGAGGAGGGCAGGAAAAAGACTGGCAGTGCTCTCTGGTTGGGCGCCGACAAGCATGGGAGGCTCTGGGGCTGTTTATCAGAGAGGAACGCTGCTCAGACAACCCTGTGCTACATCGCTGTAAGATGCTTGAGCCAAAACCTACACAGCACACTGACTCAACTGCTTCAGTTTCTGAAAACACACAGTCCCAGTTGGCACTAGCTCTCTTGTCTAACCTGATTTCCTGCATCTATCCATCTTATTTAACTCTGAAATCCATAAACCCTTTGTTAGGAAGCTTTCCGACATCCTGTGATCTCTAGAGAAAGGAGCAATGCAACCATTCAGACCCCAGTGGTGCATATATTGTCTCTCAGTTGCCTTCTGGTTTCTAATTCAGGATCTTAATTTGTCTGGCAGGGAGCCCCCTGGCTCTCACCAGCCCACTGAAATTCTGTGTGATGACAGCCAGCTACAGTAGCAGAAAATGTGATCCGTGGCAACTTGAGATGATGACATAACTACCTGCTGAATGGCCATTTCATTGTTGGAAGAAATGGCAGCACATCAAACTCTAAAAAAAAAAACAACTGAATCATTCAATTCTGACAGAAGTCAGTGTCCTCCCTGAGCTGCTGCAAAGGACTTGAAATTCAAAAGAAAATGAAGAAAAAGAAATGAAAATCAAGCTCAGCTGTTGAGTTTAAAGCAGTGAGTGCACACAGTGTGGATTAAGCCCATCTGCTTCAGGTAAATTTATTTGCATGTGATGTAATACTAGACTTTAAATGTGGTTTCCGTTGTGACATTTCTACATAGTTACATTGGGGGGGAATGTGTTTCATATCAAACATGGTGACAGAGAGGGTTAACTATAACAGCTAAAAGCATGGTGGAACCGATGGTGGAAAAGAAGCATCCAAAGCAAGCTTCTAGTTCTCTAGTGGTGGACCACAGTTCATATTTCAAAACAAGAGACCTGTTGACCTATAGAGCTCCACTGTCAAATGTTTTAGTGGTACAAAATGTGATATATTGGAGCGGAAAGCAGTTTGGCTGTAGGTCAACCATTATTGAGCTGATACTTAATTTGTAAATTTGTAAAATAAATAAAAAAAATTTAAAAACTTAAAATCTTAAAGCTGAAACATTCTATAGATCTTTACCCAAGGAATACTTATGTTAAGTTTCAAAAGATTCAGCCAATAAATAAAGGAGAAGTAGTCACAGAAGAATGTACCATTGAGCTTCAAAATTTAAAAAAATTGATGATAAAAAAAAAAAAAAATTTTGAAAACAAAACATTCTGAAACATTTTATAGAGCTTTGCACATTGAATACTCAAGTTTCAAAAGACTGTCTAGAAATAAGGGAGGCATCGGGATTAAAGGTAAACATCAATGTACAGTATTTTTCAAAAACTTCAAAAAGTAATTTAAAAAAATTTTTTTTAATCAAAAAACTTAACCAAACCAATGTTGTGCCAAGTTACAGAAGATTTCAAATATAAATGACTGAGGAGTAGCACATTTAGCAAAAACGTTGACGGACACATTAGTTTAAGCCCATCTGCTTCAGGTAAATTTCTTTGCATTTCACAGTAATACTAGCCTCAGAGGGTGAACAGGCAACAATATGTGGCTGTGGGGCAAGCAGCCTGGGTTCGTGTCTGACCCATGGCCCTTTGCTGCGTGTCATCCCCCCTCTCTCTCTCTCCCCACTTTCTTGTCTCTCTTCACTGTACGTTATCTAATAAAAGGCAAAAATACCAAATAAAATATCTTTTAAAAGAAGCTGATGGAGGGCTCGGTATCAGCTCAGGTCCACTGACTGTCATCTGTTGTCAACAGCGGAGCTAAAAATGGGAGGCATTCCCACCATAGAATTAAGCTTTTTTTGGCTGCTCCTTTATCTACAAGGGATCACCACTAGGGTTTAATCCCGGGATCCGGGATTCCCGGGAAATGCGATCAGAACCATTTCCCGTTTCCCGGGAAACGTTAGACGGGAAACCGGGAAAAAAGTCGCGCGCGTCGATTTGACTTTCAGAAAGAAAAGAAAGCTTCAGAATGTTAAATTTAAGGAAATATTGAGAGAAGGGTTCGTTTAATGCGAAAAGCATTACTCTTCATTTCAGGCACGTTCAGCCTCCGTTTAAGGCTTCAGCCTTCATCTCAAGCGTTTTAATAGAGGTATTACACAGTTGTGGTTTTTTCCTCTTTAATTTGTTGAAATCGTAGGCAATGTGTTTACCCTAAGGTATTTTGTATTATATAATTTTATATTATTATATATTGTTATATTGCATTATATAGCCTATAAAATACGCCTGCCCTGAACAATAAAGAAATATCTGTTTAACTTCGAGTGTTTCTTTTCCTCGTTTGCAGCCGCTTACTAACAATCATGAATTAGGATACGGGCCTAATCCATATTATCAGTACTGTATTTTGTTGAATCTGTAATCAGACTCAATTTTGTAGTTAGTTTTGCCTCTGTACACCACCACAGTGGATTGTAAATCAAAAAAATCAATATATAAAAAAATTCTTCAAGAACTGTTTAAGAATTAGAGCCACTTTTATACACAGCAGGGTTTTAGCTAGCACCTGATCGCCCAGAGCTTCGCATTGCCGGGGTACCGTCGCACCGGGCTGAGAATTTCCACTGTTAGCTACTGCTATCGTCACAGTTAGCTGCCATTAGCACTACCAAGTGGTCGTTCAGTACCCAGGTACGCCACATGCTGCTTGTTTGTGGGTCTCTCTCTGCCTTCAGTTTTGTATTTAATAACTGAAAAGCATGTACTGTAAAGCAGTGGTCCCCAACCTTTTTTGAGCCGCGGACCGGTTTAGTGTTAGAAAATATTTCCACGGACCGGCTTTTAAGGTGTGGCGAATAAATACGTCAAAATAAATGATACGACCATAACCAAGTGTGATATTTTCTACGTATAATAATAAAAAACGTGAATCCACTTTGTATTCGTATGCAACTCTATCAGCAGCGTTCTCGTAACATCCCGCCTCAACATGAATAACAGGCTCTCTGCCCACAGCGCTCTTTGGTCAGCTGTTAGAGCCATGGTAAAACATGCCTTCAAAATAAGATACACCGCAAAAACAAATACAGTAGAAATCACCTCCGTCGGATTCAAATGGCCCAGTTTGGGGTCTATTATCGAATTTCGCTGCAATGGCTTCTGCTTCATCTATGAATTTGCTTCTGCAAATTTTATAATCTGAAATTTTACTCGTAAGTGCAAGTTTGTAGCTTACACTTGCCACGATTGTCCCCGGTGAAATGAACTGATATAAACACTAAAACAATTTCCAGGCGTTGTTAGTGTGTGTGTGTAGTTGTGCATGAACGAGCCGATGCATGGAAGTGGGCGGACAGGAGCTGAGGAGGGTTTTAGCGCTAAACTCATCCAGTTTATGCGATCACATTTAACTGGAAATTTATTACAATGGGACCAGATTTTTCATCCGACGTAGGTGAATATCCGACGGATTTATGTGATGATTTTATTGGAATTAATGTTAGGAAAAATCAGGACCTGCAGATGCCATCCAACTAGAGCGAAAACCCGATTTGTGCGACTTCGACTTAGGTGATTTTTACTGTATAAAGCGCATGAAAAATACAACTCACCATAACACTGAATCAGTGTAAGCCCCCTGAGCTTGTTTCTCTGATACTCATTTTTGCTGGCTTCTGGTTTGACTGGGTTCGGCCGATTTCACATGGAGCGTGGCTGCAGAGCCGCGGTGTCAAGCGCTGGAGAGTCAGTTTGATGGCTGGGTCTACCTCACTGCTATCCCCGGTGTTGATAAATAAAAATGGTAAATGGACTAGTTCTTACATAGCGCTTTTCTACTCTTGTTGAGCACTCAAAAATTTAAAGAAGCGTTATGCAGGTCAACCAACCGATTTCGTTAGACAGGCCTGAAGCTTCTGGGTTTAATTTTAGCGGTGACGTATCATGTGAGCAGAAACGTCTTGACACGTCAAGAGGAAGTCATGGAGGGAAGTAACGGAGCGAATCCGCCCATTTTTCAAAATAAAATATAGTTTAGGCGCAGATAATAAGTAAAACGGAAATAATTTAAGTTATTTACTCTTTATGTGCGGCCCGGTACCAAATGTCCCACGGCCCGGTACCGGTCCACGGCCCGGGGGTTGGGGACCTCTGCTGTAAAGCACTGTCTGATCAGTTTTACGGCTGAATCAGAGCAGAGTTTAACCCTGTAACCCTTCACAGTTCATCCTGCTATTTCTATCAGCAGTCACTTCATGAGTAAACACTAGTGGCCTGGTTCTACTGGCACCCATACATACCCATGCCATAACGCTGCCTCCACCATGTCACACATACTGTGGTACGCTTTGGCTCAGCAGCTGTTCCCATAAATCTGGTGCATGTTGGTTTCATCTGTCTGTGCCGGGTCTTCATGTTTTCTGGCAAAATCTAATCTGACCTTCCTGTTTTTAAGCATAACCAGTGGTTTGCACCATCTTGTAAACCCTCTGTATTTCCAGTCATGAGTGTAGACTTAGTGATGCATCTGCCTCCTCAAGAGTGTTCTGTACTTGGTTAGATGTTGTGAAGTTGTTTTTCTTAACCATGAAAGTAATTGTGTCATTGTGTACTTTAGTCATCTTCTGTGGGCTTGCAGGCCTTTTGGTGTTGCTGAGCAGCTAAGTGTATTTGTTCTTTTCAACAATGCGGCAGATTGTTGATTTGGCCTCTCCTGAAGTCTTTACTGTGTCTCTGATAGTTTTTTTGGGGGTTTGGAGCTTAATGATGACCTGCCTCACTTGCACTACCATCTCTTTGGGCCTCATATTTAAAATGACATCTAATACATAAAATACTAATTCAACACTTTGAATTACTAGTCATTATTTCTGCTTCATTTGTCATGAAATAAGACGAGAGCAGGCCTCAACTGGCCATCAAAGTGGTTGTCAGACAACTGTCCCATTAATTTCAAACCTCTGAAAATGGGGGACTGTGTATAAAAATAGCTGTAATTCTTAAACAGTTGATGATAATTTGAATTGAATTAAAGCTGAAAGTCTGCAGTTCCGTCACATATTGATTGTTCGATTATAATCCACTGTGGTGGTGGACAGAGGCAAAACTACAAAAAATTGTGCCATTGTTCCAATAATTAACATTGTAACATTGTTCTACCAGCATCAATACTGACCAGAGCCTCTCTGCAGGTAGATGGGCAGTTGCTGCCCATGTACTGCCCATCTACTGGTACTACCACCACTGAACTATAATTTCCCCATCCATCCATCTTCTTCTACTTATCCAATTCAGGGTCACAGGGAGCTGGAGTCTATTTGTCTATTTGTCACAGAGAGGTGAGGTACACCCTGAACAAGTTGACAATTTGTTGCAGGGCTGACACAAAGAGCTAGACAACCATTCATGCTGACTACGGTCAGTGTAGAATCATAAATTAACCTAACCCATGCATGTTTTTGGACTGTGGGAAGAAGTTGGAGTGCACAGAGAGAACATGCAAACTCCACACAGCAATGGATTTGAACCCAGGACCTTACTGCTGTGAGGTGACAGTGCTAACCATGTCACCACTATACTGTGCTGTATTCATCAGGTTATCTTTACAGGAAGAGATCAAGCTTGACAACACTTCCTCCCCCTCCCCATCTTTATTTAGGACTCTGTTACCAGCCATGAACCACAGAGGTCAATGCAGAGTGCCTGACCGTAAACCTTTACCAGTGAGAAGCTCCAGCATAGAAGCCTAAATCCAATCAACTCCAATCACAGACAGTGTGGACAGCTTCAACACCCCCGTGTCCTTTATTGAACCAAGAAGTGAAATACTTGAGATTAAGAATCTCTTTTGTAAGAGTGCCCTGGACTGACAAAGGCACTATTAACCAAGCGTGTTTTTCAAGGGTGGGAGAAACCAGAGCTCCAGCATATAACAATCAACCCTGATGGCCAAATAAAAGCAAGCAAGAGATATGGCAGCTTTTACAAACTCAGGCAAACCAAACCCAACCTGTAAATACCCAGAACCTGATAGCGGTGTCTTTACAGGAATTGCTCTTTGTGTTTGGCATTTGTTGTTCTCTGTGGCCTCCCCCCGTCTGTGGGTACCAATAACCCAACCACAAGCTTTTTTGAAGACAGTGTGATAAACTGGTTTCTTATGGCATTTGCTATTGCAGTCTATTGCAGCTTAGGCACAACTTTTCAGTTTTAACAGGGCATGGCACGACCTGCGTGACAACGAGCGTGTATGGGAAGTGCAGATGTGGTGCCGAAGTTAGACAAAGCTCTTCCTTTTTCCTCTCAGCACCACATACAAGCTTTTTGGTTAACGATAATAAAAGCTAGCACGGAAGAACATTAAAGTGTGAAGAAAAAAAAAAAAAAAGCATGCACCTTACATTTTACAGAAGGGCAAATTATTTTCAGCTGACATGTCTTTTCTGTAAATTAAGAGCAGCATTTAAGGTGAATGAACTATTACACAATGACACACACTCTGATACTAACATGCCTGTATGGACTTTCACTGACTATATTAAAGCTCTAAACCTCCGTACTTCGCTTTTCCCAACACAAAACTAATCCTTTTTCTGCTCTTCACTCTTAATGCAAGTCCAAATCCTCTAAACCCCTTTAAAAGACATCACAAGTGGCAAAATGTCCCCGCTTTCTCTCATTAAGACTCCAGAGGTGACATTTATGTTGGCAGAAAGGTAGAAACAGATTCTCGGGACCAAAACTCAGCTGTGATTTCCATAACCATAATGCACTATTTTTATTATTCCAGGTTTGAGGAAACAAGCTGTCAACCAGACGGAGGCGCAATAATAAGGGAGACGAAACAGTCGAGCTCGTACGACCTGACTTACTATAAAGAAGTAACTGCATGGCAGGAAAGCACCAGTTTAGAGAGGAAACAACCAAAAAGCTTATAATATACCTCTTTCTGACATTAAGCCTGCACTGTACTGACAGTCATTCACTGACTGTGAAATTCTGGGTGAGTACTAATAAAATAAAACAATATAACATTTTGGCCAACAGCCCGTGCCAGTATTTTTGTCTTTTTCCTATTTTTTTTATTTATTTTTTTATTATCCCCTAGTTTGTTCCAGGGAAACAAATAAATGTTAGGGGGTGTCAGAATATCAACGATGCACAGCAACTTGCAACCACAGGCCAAATGAACAAAAAGTGGCCGTGACCTTTGTAGTCCTGAGCTACAAAGTGCAGCAAATTTATAGACAATTTATTATTTTTAAAAAAGAGAGATAAAAGCGTTTAAAGAATTTCATCCCTTCATAACACTATCCTTAAACATTTAGCCATTGGTGAATGCTACTTTATTTGTCAATATACCAATATCAGTCAATGAGGTCAGTATTGGCCAGATATCAACTGGCCGATACTGGTGAATCTATTGGAAATCCATTCACTTTTAGCAAAACTGGACATGACAATAGGTAAATAGTGATCACTGGCATCAGGAAAAGCTATTTGCCTTGTCAATTAACCACAGGCAGTAAAAAAGATGGACGCAACTCCTGTGATGCCACCGATTTGGTTTCTGAAGTCTTGCTTTGAAATCTTGCAATTAGCATTTCTGCCATCGCCAGCTTCTTTCCAAAAAGCAGATGTGGCGAGTCTGAAACCACTCGTTCACTGGTTAATGACTTGTCAACCACAAGTTGTTAGCCAGTGAGCACATATAATTCTCCGTTACAAAACATATTCTTTTTTTTCTTTTTTTTAATTGAATATGACTCAAAAAGAGTGACTGAGACCCTGAACTTGTGAAGACAGAAAGCCATTTATTGCCATTTGGCATACAGATAGAATGCAGGTTTAAGGCACTTCCGTATTGACTTCACTTTTCCAACTCGGAACGTAGGTCCATCTTTTACAGCATGGATGCGATTAGTCAACGAGGGCACTATCAATCAGTACGGATATCTGGCCGGTATATATTTGTGCAACCAACTACAAATGTATTCACTGTCAAGGACTGCTGGATTTTGGAAATACTGAAAATATTGTCCTCTGCCACAATCAACCTAGACCAATATATTGGTGCATCACTATTGGAAATTCAATCACTTTTAGAGATCACAAGCTTTTGGATACACTGAAACCTGAGGGGACACAAGAAATAAATACTGCCCACTGCCACTGATCAAAAACACTTTATTTGCTTATATATGGATATCAATTAACAAGGCCAATACTGGCTGATATATCGGTGCAACACTACTGGAAATCCAATCACTTTCAGGAATTACTAGCTTTCACCACACTGAATTTTTTAGTTCAATGATCTGTAGCTAGATCACCAACACAGCAGACACACAGGTGTGCATTTGTCCTAAGAGAAACAGGAGCCCTTTAATCACAGGAGAGCCAAGTGTTCTACATTCCCTGTGTGGCATCCATCATCACCACAGTGCCCCAGTCCCCCAATCTTCAATCCCTCCTTCCTCACCCCTCTGCTGCTTCTTCTGCCTCTCCACCGGAGCCCACCAGTGCACACCCTCCTCCCACACTTGCACTCACACCCTCCAACGATTTCTTGCCAGTGAAGCATGCCACCGAAGCAAAGCTCCTTTTCCTCAGGATTTATAATCCCAAAGGCTCCAGCAGCAAAAACGCAGCTGAAAGAGCTCTTTATAAAGCCAGAGGGCAGTCAGTGGCTCACCTCTGGACGGTCACATCGAGGATCATAAGCAGGAAGGAGGGGAGGATTTGCTGGGTCACGCTGAATAATGTATGCTTTCCTCCTATACTAGGTGTTAGTGATCACGCGCTAAAGTTGTATCATGCATCTTTAAAGACATTTTTACATCCTTTGTATAGAAAGCACAATCACATTTGCAGCATGCATGATAATGAAGCAGGATACATTTCATATTATCAAATCAGCATGTCATAAACTGATTACATGAGGCTACTTAAGGTGCACACTGAAAATGAGTGGCCTGCTCTGGTGAGCTAAGTGCTTCAGCAATCAGCCAGAGTGGCACAGCACACAATGAGTCTCTCATTCTCCTTGTCCTTGTTACCAACTGAATTCAGGTACTGCCAGTTTGGCCTGTCCTGGTACGCTCACCAAGCAATTTGCCTTAAATTTCAACACTGGCCCTTCTCCACAGTTTATCAAAAACGCCGCGGGGCCCAAGGGGCATAAATTAACACGCTTTACTTCCACAGAGCCTGCTATCTCAGTCCGTGTCACCAAAACGCAACATCATCTCTGGGAACAGACACGTCTCCCTCGATCGTGTCTAATAAGGTGGAGCGCCTGTTTACTGATTTACTGAGCTGCGGGAGTTTAAAAAAATAATAATAAAAATAATAATAACAAAATACGAGGAAGTGTAACAGTCCGGGAAGAACAAGGTCGTCTGTCAGCGACACAATGCTGAATGTTAACTACCCTCTTTCCCTTTCCTCTGCTTAAAAGCCCAGTGGAGTAAAAACAAGGAGCCCTCCTGGTGAAGCGCAGGCAGCTGCTTTGAGGATACTTAAATAAACTGTAGCGATGGTGTAAACAGAAACCTTGACCAAGACATGTTGGGAATGACCGAAGAGTTGAGCTTTCAAGTTATTCTTGAACAACCTGTTCTCGGTAGCAGGGATGCTATTCCGGCAGAAAGAGCAGCCATCAATGCCTATACTATAACACTGTGTTACTGTAGTTTTAGTCATAAGCTAGCTAAACCGGCCGCGTAGTAACAATGGGACCCCCCTGCCCGCTGCGGCGATTAACGTCCCGACTCCCCGGCCGGCTGTAAAATCAGCTAGCGTTGACGTTAGCCATTCAGCTCTGTTGCCCACCGCCGGGTTCGCTTTCATACATCCAGCCGCCTTTCACGACAGCTATCTGGCTACCCTAGCTTTGGTCGGAAAGGGGCTCTGAGACGCCTAGATGCCTAGCTGCGACCACCGTACATTTCACAACAAAACAGCCGCAATGACAAGTCGCCCACTCCCGAGCACACACGGCAAAAACACTGCGCCTCGGCTCCCAGCGATATAACCTCAACTATGGAGCGGGAAACGAGTCCCCGAGCGGTTACTGTGGAAAAAACCGGGTCTCACCTTTGCGACGGTTTGTTTCGGCAGCCCACGGTGATGCTACGAGGTGGTTTTAAGGCTTGAAACCCCAGATTGAGCGCGCGGAGACGTCGTTGTGTTGAATATAGTGGAGAGAGCCCAGGCGTAGCGCACGAGCCTCTGCGCTCGCTCTGCCCACTTACATGGTGAGCGCTTAGGGACCGTCCGCGTGTTATCAGCACCTGAGAAACGCATAAAACCATAACGGCTGTAGTTCCTTTGTATAGCAGCTTTCTGAACCACAAGCTACAAGATGCTTCACAGGCAAAATGTTACAAAAAATAACAAACAAACAAAACAAAAACAAACAAAAAAAAGCTGATCTAATAGTTGGAGTTTGAACGGAAAAAGCACGGAGCCCCTTTGTTTTTAAGCCTGGACCTGTACCAGCCATTGATTTTCTCATCTGAGGGGTCTGTGTGCAGAATAAGGTGTTGGGTGTTGAGCCGTATCATAGTGATTTAGAAGCAATCAGTGAAATCTTACATTTGTTTCTGTAGGAAACCAATGTAATTAACTTGAGCAAATACCTTACAATTTTTGACATGCTTTACCTTGGAGTATTTCCTTTCATGCAACTTTACAGTACTAAACTACTAGATTTGTTTTACAGCTTTACTCTTATGTTAATGTCAAAAGTGTCAGTCATGATCCTGGGTTTCTGAGACAGCTTTTTGTGTCTGAACTATCTTGCGTTTTGGTATTTGAGTTATTTCCAGTTTGAGTACAGGTTGAGTGTCATGCTTTTTCATTAGCCTCTATCTCTCAGAGTCCTTTTTAGGTTAAGATGCCTCAGTGTTTACTCCACTGCCTGTTTGTATTTTGTTGTTTTGAAGAAATTTCAGCATTACAGCTGCATCTGAATTCTAGTCCTGTCTCTCATCACCACCTGCCGCACACAGCTGATTTATGACAGTATCATTTTTCTAGATACTTTTCCACTGCTATTTTAATTTTAGCTTGCTGATAATAATGACATACTTTTGATAAACAAGGATTTTCATTGTAAATACACGTCAGTGCAACTTTTTAACTACTTTTCATGTTGCAAATTAACACAAAAAGATCATCAGGCTTTAAAGAAACTTTATAATGTTATATGCCACAGTTCTTTTGTTTTTGTTTTGGGTTTTTTGTTTGTTGTTTTATGACATTTTAACAACAACTGGCCATACCCTTAACAGAAAGTAGACAACTACAGCAGGACGGTCCCTAACTGCATGCTCCTGCCTTTATATACAGTCTCCTGCTGCTACAGGCCAATGAATCCTTGTGTTTACTGCCATCTGCTGGCTGTTAGGCGCCACAACCTGCTCATATCTGGACAATAATGCTTGTTTATGTAAAGCATTCAGTCATCGTTACTGTAATTGCTGCTCTATTCTGCACATCTGTCCTGCTGTTATGCATACAGCGCATTTTCTGATTCAACTGGGATCACACATTCAAGCAGATATTTATACCAGAATTCAGGAAATAAAAATAGTGAAATGGAAATAAATCCAACTTTCTACTGACCCACGAAAAGAAAGCAAATCGGTCTAAAGCTAAGGAGAAATCTGTATTCAGCACCTTAAGGGAAAGGCATTTTGAGCCCTGAGTGAAAATAGAGTGGGTGGATATAATGTTATCGTGGTATATGATGAAATCTGTTTCCATAAACAAATCAGAGAAGACCCACTTATTGTTTTTTTTCTAGTAACGCAACCACTGTCACATGCTCAGCACTCACTAGACCACATTCATACACTGATGAGACAGTTTCCAGTGAAAAACCACAAGCCCCAAGGTCAGTCTCTGAGAAAATAGATTTAATATTCAAATAAGCAACCATACAGTCTACACAGTGGCTTGTAATCATCAGAGAGAAGATGAATATGGTAGTTGATCATTTACAGATGCAGCTCCACAGGGATAACATGAAACTTCACATTGTTATCATATTCAAACATGCATAATTTACTGTACAGACGGACATGGAGCTGAAGGCAGAGGTGAGCTTGATTCCCACTAAGGCACCCTTGATTAAATTCTCTACCATCAGTGTGCATTAAATCAAAGAAGTAGCTAAGCTTGGTTTATTTAGGTGTTTACTGTTTCAACAGACTGAGTGTACTGCTTTAATCTGAAATAAAAGGTAACCTGTTAGAAAAGGACTACAGTGT
The DNA here is from genome assembly GCF_007364275.1 of Archocentrus centrarchus. NCBI lineage: Eukaryota > Metazoa > Chordata > Actinopteri > Cichliformes > Cichlidae > Archocentrus > Archocentrus centrarchus. The sequence goes on along the minus strand of NC_044347.1, from coordinate 25,545,518 downwards.
AGGCTGTAAAACAGGAAAACTGTATTGAAATTAACAAAAAGATTTGTAACTTCTTAAGAAAATCGATCTTGTACCCTGTATTTTACTGATCACATAAATGGTTCATTGCCTTGTTAGAAACAGGAAGGCCATCACAGCGCTGACGCTGCACCAGTAAAAGACAAACTACTTTGGCTCAGACACAATCTTAGCAGTGCTTTCCATGAGCACCCACAAATCATACAAAAAAAAAAAAATCAACAGAAACAAAAGAAAATAAAGAACATGTTTATTCACAAATATGAAAGACATGAAAATATTGATTCTATTAGTGAGGGAGCTTGGTATAAACACCTAACACTGGCTGTTTGGGGATCTGCTGTTGCTAGCAGATGTCTTTTTTTTTTTTTTTTACTTTTTTCCCACACATTTGACACCTTGTTTTGAATGATTGTCAACACCAACTCTCATGCATTGTTAAATTATGGACTCAAACATGTTTTTTAAATTTATTCTGAAACAATGGACTCCTGGTTTTCAGAATTTTACTCCGAATAATAAACTGCTCTTTGCTAGCTATAGCAGACAAATGTATCTATAAACTAAAAGCTAGCCAGTTAGCACATCTTGGCTAACCTAGCCTTGGTAATAGCACTTAAGCTAATAAACCCACTAAAAGCATGCTAACATTTGTAGCCCACGTCAAAGCAAATAAAACACCAGAAAATAAAACACAGTATATTTATACTTTATGCTTTTTACCCCAGAAAGGCTAGAAAAATGACCAATATAAGCAGATAATGTGCCCCATGTAAACCATAAAGGAATCCTGGGGACAGTATCCCATGTCAAATTTTCCGGTTTATGTTTGGCCATGTTGGAAAATAGCGAGCTAGCCTATGTGTAGGTTAGAAAGTAGTTCAACTACATTCGGGTTTGCATACCGTGAGTAAAGTATTTCACTTACTTTTATATCTTTGTCATTTATCATTATTATTTTTATTGTACCATTGCCTGTTTACTGTAATTGATTCCCCTTAAACAGCTAGAATGTACAAAATTCAGATCTTTTACAACAAAAAAAAAAATTTGTGTGTGTCAACCAACTTTTGCTTAGATTTTTTTAAAAATTATTATTTAATAAAGCTGCGAAACTCTCTGGCCATTGCTAGTTTTTAATATTTTTAATCAAAGTTGTAAAAATAAAATTGAGTATGCAAGGTGTCAATGATACTTATTTAATTATTAGTGTTTATTAATGTGCAGCTTTTTTAGAAGCTAACCAAGTAATGGTCCTTGATGCAATACAACCACAGGACTCTAGTCTCTATAAAGCACAGCTGGCATGAACAGTTGGGTGCGTCATCTTTGCATGACCTGTGAACAAGAGGGGATTTTTGCACTAAACCTAACGGAATGTTGTTGCTTGTTTGCTTTTTTTTTTTTTTTTACTATTTGTACATTGTCAGTTTGATCAATATGTTACAGTGTAGTTTGAACTACACTCCCTAAGTGGTTTTACTAAGTTCAACTACTGTCAGTTCATCAGTCACTGATGTTCTTGTTTAAGAAAAGGATCAGACCTCCGCTGCTTCACAGCACTTTAAGCAAAATGATTCATGATTTTTTAGCACCGTCTCTGAAGCATCGTGCCAGTGTGCTACAGTTAGCCATATTTAGTATATTACTGTTAAAAATGACACATCCTGTGCCAAAAGTGTATATACTGTTTTTTTTTTTTTTTTTTAAAAACTGATTTACTGGATATTTTTTAACAAACAAGGTTCTTGAGTGCTTGAATGCATTCATTTCCCCAGCCTCTTGGCTACATCCTTATAGGCCAACTCGATTTCCACATCAGCTGCGCAGGTGTTTGTGAACTCATCCCGTCGGCAAGCATTGTGAAGGTAACGCCACAAACCTCTGAACTCAGACGGGATTTCATAGTTTCTGTATTTCTTTGCGACCACCTGCGAAAGTTCAAGTTATTTCAACACTGTAAAAGTCATATTTAAAAGCTTAAAGTAATCAAAGGTAAAATTTAAAAAAAGACTCCAGTGGTGATTACCTTCATGACATGAAGCTTTGGTAGAAGGTTGCAATCAGCAAGCGTAAGTTCATCTCCGTCCAGGTATTTGCGAGTGGATTCTCCATCGTCCACCTCATCAGGGAGAGGACTGATCAGGTACTCGTCCAGCTTAGCCAGGGCCTTGTTTAAAGTGGCTTCTAAGGCTAAAACACACAGAAAGCATTTCCATGGGTTTTTGAAAGGGGGCAAATCAAATTATTGACATATTTGCTGGATGCTGCATGCTCACCTCGATTTTTATCTGGTCTTGTGTTTTTGACATAAGCTGAGAATCTGGCAAATATGTCGTTTCCTGCTATGTTGGATTCGCGATTCTTTGCTGCAAGTTTGGGGTACCTGAAAAAAACAGCGTGTTAACATTGTGTCAGGTTGTTGCCTGCCCTATTTCTTAATCTGCTTGTGTGTGAAGCCTACTTTGGTGGCACCAGCATTGCCTCCAGGAACTCCTCTATTTTGTTGACATCAGTGAGAACCTCCCCTTGGAAAGTGAGGAAGGGTGGGTGTGTCCCTGGGGCCAGGTTGTGAAGATCAGCCGGTTTTCTGATTGGAGTGGAAACATTTTTGCACACCCTTCAATAAATATGTCAAATATGTAACAGTAATAGTGATTTAACAACAAGGCTCCTAAATTTTTTTAAATGCGATCTTCAGAGACTTTTATTGTTACAGTCGTGCATGGCTCAAAGCAGCACCTGGAGCCGGAGCATAAATGCAACAGCTGTGAGTAACTTTCTTCTAGTGGATGAAGAAAATGTCAAGTATGAATGAACTAGGCAAGCAGTCGCTATGTGAATGCAGAATACAGAACATTATGTTTGAGAAAGAATTTACAGGTTATGCAGTCATTTAACATTTAGTATGTCAGCACGAGCTAGCATGGGGTGTCTGTGGCTCAGGCGGTAGAGCTGATCTTTTAATCAGAAGGTTGGTGGTTCAATTCCTGGCTGCTCCAGTCTGCATGCCAAAGTATCCTTGGATACAAGATACACGTTGCTCTCTGATGCAACCGTTGGAGTATGAATGTATGTGTACAGAATGTAGAAGGAAGTGCTGGTGTGGATGCTGTGGCTATTTGGAACAATAGTGCTGAAGGATATAGATTTTATATACTTTTTTTTGCATGTGAATGGCTTGCTTGTAAATGGTAACAGCATAAATAGGATGTAAACACAACACTGTGTTATGATCTTCTTAGCTATTACCTCTTTAGGTCGACAGTGGTGACATTGAAGACGACACCTTTGAGCCACAGGATCATGAAGAGGCGCTGGGAGAATGGACAGTTTCCAATGCTCTCGCCATCACTTCCAGCCTGTGTAGACACACACACACACACACACACACACACACACACACACACACACACACACACACACACACACACACACACACTTGAGGTGACACACTGACACTGAACAGTAGTGTCATTTTGAGAAGAGTACAAAACAGTGTGTGTGCATTCGCAATACGTAGATACGAATGCCGACACCTCGTGCATTCAGGAATACGCTGACAGACGCGTTGCTTCAGGCTGTATACACTGATTCACACACTCACACACAATGCACACACTCCTGCTGAGCTCATTGAAAAAGCGCTCCATCGATGAATCAGTTCACTGGTGTTGTGAAGGAAGAAGAATCAGGGCTTAATAGTCTGAAGTAGGAAAGAAGAAAGTAGGAAATCATGTATGTTTGTGTGCATGTGTTCTTCAGTGTGTGCACGTATGCAAAGCTGCAACAGGACACTGTAATGAGACACCAGGACCAACATGAATAATCCACACTGCTTCCATTACCCGCTTCACTGCCTGTTTGGACTTCTGGTCCCTACCTCCTGTAGCAGTGTGTATCAAATACGTAAATCATACAGCGTTACTCAATGTCGCTCTTATGTCATCTAAAAGCTTTTTACACCTTGTTTTAAGAGACTGTTCATTTTGGTTCAGTATGGAAGACACTCACTGAAGCACTGATGTTGCATAATACATACATTTTCAATCAGCTGTAATGTTCAGATCCTGACTGATATATCGCTTAAATCATGTTTTCATGTGATATTGGCCCATTACAGAAATGGTGGTATATTCAGGTTTTTCAGCCACATGACCGCTAACCACATGATGTTAACTTAGCAGCCATTTTTGGACGTGATGCTGTGGTGTCGAGTCAATAAGACCCCGGCTACGCAGCCCCTGTGTGTTCCCCGATCAGTTGGCAAGTGGTTGCTGGAGGTTGATGGCAGTTGCTGTGAAATCGACTGCTAAAGCTCCAGTCACACAGGCCTGGAGACCAGTCAGTGACCTCCTAAACAAGAAACCGTTTCCCTTCAAAGTAAAAGTTGTGCCTTTTGAAACATGTCGGCTGCAGCGATGAGGCACAACTGTTAACTGTAATTTCCCCATTGTGGGACTAATAAAAGGTATTCGTAAACACTAGGCTAGTAGTTAGCAAATGTTTGCAGACAAGTCTGTGTCTTTCATGCAAATGATAGTTTACTGCAACAATCAGCGAGTGACCAAAGGAATCACAAGAATGTTTTTGGTCCCTTCGGTCACCATCATCAGGAACAACAGGACATTGTATTCCCTGACTGCCAACCAGTCAGGGAATACATGCTTTTCCCTCACTACTGGTGGCTATTGAGTACAATAGTTAATCATGTACACAGTCTATCAATGGGTTAACATTCTGCAAGAAGCTTACCTCCAATTAAATGTTCATTGCATCTACTATAAACTGTAAGCTTCCATTGTTTGAGATTTACCACTTTAATCCAATGTTTACTTCAATCAAAATTAGGAGAAAAGTCATAAAAAGAAAAATTCTATTTCTATCTTTGATGACTGCTGCATTTCTCCCTAGTGACAGGTGGTTGCCAGGTGGGTTGCTGAGTGGTCTATAGGCCTGTGTGACTGGGATGTTAGCAATCATTTTTTTAGCGACTGCCATTAACTTCTACAAACCATTCACAGCCGTTTGGGCTGTGAATGGTTTACCATTTTTCCCTCATGACCAGTGGTTGCAGACCAGTCTCTAAGCCTGTGTGACTTGGGTCTTAGTCATTTGATGATCGTCACATGTCCAAAATAGCAGACAAGTTAATGTCAGGTGGTTAGTGGTCACATTTCAGCAAAACCACAATATAAAAAAATATCAGTGGCTATTAGAATTTTTTACTCTATAAAAAATGATAGCAGTGACCCCATAAATCCACTAACAGCAGGTGCTACTGTTTAGCACACATATAAAATAGCCAAGAGTGAGCTAAAAGTTAAACAGACTGGAAGGTAAAGTCAGATGGCAGTTAGCTTAGCATAAGAGGCTCCATCTGGACAGACTCTAATCAAACAGACACAATGTCAGTTTCTGAATTCAAACAAAACAAATGACATGTACAGTACAGATGTTGGTAGTCTTTTAAAACCCCTGGACAGAGCTATGCTAGCTTTCTTAGCTAGCAAATGTCTCCTTTTTTCTGTTATTTATACTAAACTCGGCAAATGCAGTCAAGACTCATCAAAAAAGAAAAAGAGACAAAAAGAGAAAAACGTGAATAGATTTTGGTCTCATTTCAAGAAGGAAATGAATGCTCTCTTTGTAGATATATCGGTAACTTGCTAAAGCGGGAGAAATTTGCCTTGGTAACGCTAACCCCGATCTTACCCTAATCATATCTTTTGGAGAAACTGGAGGGAAAATGGATATTTTGGAAAAAAATTTAAATATATTTTTTATTTGTGTCAGTTAGAACGACAGAAATTAATTCACACTTTAATAATTAATTTCTTTGACTGCTGATTGTGAGGACTTGGGAGAAGAACTGAGTAAAAACAAAAATGTAATATTCTGATTATCTAGTTTTAGCGTTAGAGTTATGGTAGGGGTTTGGAGTCAGCACGACAACAACTTCAGACAAGTATATTACTTCATATAGCACAGACACACATTATAACCTGTGCATTAACTGACTACACCACATGCCAGCACATATTGTAACCTTCAACTATTAAAAGCTGCTGCTCTCAATACTGAAAGGACCCCAGTAATAATTCAGTGGGAGAGAGAAAGAGAGAGATTGTTTGTGCACGTGGGTGTCAGGTTAACACATGGAAAATCAGCACCCAACAACAACAACATGGCATGCACACGCTTAAAGGAGCCACCCCACCCCCACCCTAACAAACAAAGCTGTTATTTAGATGATTACAAAGTGTGCACATTGAGCTTAAATGTTAGTTGTCATGCACAAAACTGTAAAGTATTATCGGCAGCTTGCATCCACATGCAAATATGTACTGATATAAGATTCAGAAGTGAGATAAGAAATGATCTGGGGTCAGTTTGGGATGTACACACACCAAAATGCACACACTTGAAGCCCCACCTTGACAAACAGTTCAATATCAGGGTCCTTGTCCTCCTCGGCTGCAGGATCCGTCATGGTCAAGGTAGACGCGCTTTGTTTGTGTGTTTTATTTCCACAGTGTAGTTGTGTTTGTGTGTGTTAGTGAGCCAGCTCAGTTTTCAGCAGATTCTCCTCCGGGTCCACTCGGTGAAGTCAGCTCTGTCAGAGTGTCAGCTGAGGACGAGTGCCAGGGCGTGTGACGAAGAGAGAGAGAGAGAGGGAAGGTGGGGTGTGTGTGTGTGTGTTTGTGTGTGTGCGTGCAAGGGGTTCAGTTTTACACCTGAGACTTTAGCAGTGGGGACGTGACATTGCCGAGCAAAAATAACCCCCTGTGGAGCGGTGGGGTGGGGCGGGGGTGTTAGTGGAAATACTAATGTAGTAAGTGGGGAAAGGGCAGAGCAAAGGTGCCCCTGCCCCTCACACCTCTTACAGCGTTGACGGACAGCAGCTGGGTGACTCTGAATCGCCACGAGTCACCGTCTCAGACTCATCAGCACCCATGGGTCCCATGCTGCCTCTGTCTGCATGGCAGCACAGTGACGTCCAACTTTCAGAGAGCTTCTAGAATTTCAGCTTCTCACACAGTGGATGGATTGTTTTTACTTTGCATACTATATCAGTGTTTTTCATCATGGTGACTTGAGTCTAATAATATATTCTATGCATATAAAAACACCCACAATGACTATGAAAATATCATATGGGCAGCAATCACAAAAAGTAGCACCAAATGTGGATCATCTGCAGCTGAAAATAGTCCCGAACCCCCGGGACCAGGAAGCAGACATATGTTAACTACATAATAAATCAAAATACTTAGTGAGAATTAAACACAGGGTACACAAGTGATGTAGAAAGCACACTCATGTGCAGCCCTGTGATATAGCCCTCTTATACAGATGATGTCTCCTTAAAGTGAGTCTGCATATAAGTTTAAGCTCTTGTGAAGAAATAAATGCAATGTAGCGAAACAAGCATTTAGACTGTAAAAGTCATAATCCAAATAAAGTACCTATTAGTGCAAAAGTTTTAGCATTAACATAAACATAATTTTATGTTTCATAAAAATATTTATTTATATTTCATTTTATTTATGTTTTTTTAATATACAAATATTTCAGAGATAGGCTGATACTGTACTTATTTATAATAATGAGTGCAGTGCCTGCTCCTTACAAGGTTATGGTAACATTTTTAACACGCAGCTAATAAAAACCAGACAAATATGAGTATATTTCTTCAGTAAGTTCTTTCATTTATGATGGTATCTCACAGTCTAGTAAGCTAGTAAATCAGTAAGGAAACACCCTTACAGCATTCTGCCGAGTTGTAAATGTTAATTAGCATTTTAAGAATTTTCCAAATGGGATGTGGAAGTTTTCCAGAAGGATAAAAAGATAAAGAAATCTTTATCTTTTTATCCTCCCACTGGTCTATAAACTGATCTACAAAGCAATGAATTAACCTGTAATAAAGGTTCATTACAGATGAAGCTCTGTATTATTATTATTATTATTATTATTATTATTATTATTATTATTATTATTATTATTATTATTATTATTATAGTGGCTGGTTTACACATTTGCCTAACGAGCAAAAGATTCCTTGTTCGATCCTGGGAAGGCACCAGAATCCCTTGGGGAAATTCCCTTGCATTCAGGAGGGCATCTGGTGTAAAAATCTACCAAATCAGACACATGGTGCTTCCTGCTGTGGTGAGCCATTGTGAATAAAGGAGCAGCCAAAAATAGTTTCTTCTGTTATTATTATTATCAGTAGTAGTAGTAGTATCTTCTGTAACAGAGAAATTTCCCAAATGTGGGATGGACTGAAACATCATGTCCCAGAGGTGTTCTATCAGATTTGGGTCAGTGGTATCAATTCCACAAGTGTGCAGGTAGTTCCTTCATCTTCCAGGAACTGCCTGTACACTCTCGCCACATAAGGCTGGGCATCTGGTCGCGCACCAGGAGGCACATCAATACGAGCCATCCTGGAGGAGTTGGGACTACCTGTGCAACCTCTGAACAAAATATACACGTGTGTGCCATACATGAGTGAAGCGAAATAGTGCCACGGGCTTTGCTGGTACAGTAAACAGAGCTGGCTAGATTTTTCTGTATTTTAAATGTGTAAGCTATCTAGCTCAGATCCTGAGGTAACGCAAGACTAATGAAAGTTTATATAGCACCTTAACACACCTTAGAAGGTATTCACAGTGCTTTGCAGGCAAAAGATAAAAGATTATAAAACAGAATAAGAGGTAATAAGAGGTGCATATTTCATTACATGTTTTCATTTAGAGCCTTTAGAATAAGTCAAAGTGCCATAAAACAGATCAATTTAAAGCAAACATTATATTCACATGAGAGTTTGGAGCCCCTGGGTTTGGTTTTTCTGCTGCCCGCAGTAGACTTCGGCCTCTCTGATTCTACTATAATTGCCCCTGGGTTATATTACTATATGCAGCTGTAGTGCCAAAGTGTAATATTTATGATCCCTGTGTACTTGAGTGATAGTGGACTTTAGCGTGGAAGGTGCTGATTGTGTAATAAGTTTGTGTCTGGATATAGAATGCTTATATCTAATATTAGATCAATAGACAGATCAAACTGACACATGTTTACTGTATATGTAATACACACGCACATACCAACATTCACAGGGCCATGAGACAGGAACCATCCCCAACTATCCCAGCACTGACTCACAACATTCCTGTCAGTTCAGCTGAATTTATATTTAGAACCAGAGCGACTCCCACCAACACACATGCACACAGAAATGACTAAATACTATGGCCTATTAATAGAGGGACACTATATTGCCAGAAGTATTTGTTCGTCTGCCTTCACACTCATATGAACTTGAGTGACATCCCATTCTTAACCCACAGAGTTTAATATGATATCGGCCCACCCTTTGCAGCTATAACAGCTTCAACTCTTCTGGAAAGTCTTTCTGTAAGGTTTAGGAATGTTTATGAGAATTTTTTGACGATTCTTCCAGAAGCACATTTGTGAGGTCAGACACTGATGTTGGATGAGAAGGCCAGGCTCACAGTCTCCACTCTAATTCATCCTAATGGTGTTTTATCAGGTTGCAGTCAGGACTCTGTGCAGGCCAGCCAAGTTCTTCCACACCAAACTCTCTCATCCATGTCTTTATGGACCTGCTTTGTGCACTGGTGTGCAGTCATGTTGGAACAGGAAGGGATCATCCCCAAACTGTTCCCACAAAGTTGGCAGCATGAAATTGTCCAAAATTCTTGGTATGCTGAAGCATTAATGACTACTTCTTATGTAATGCTTTTCTACTACAATCACATCCATTCACCCACAGATCCATACAAGCACTTTATTCTACATGTAAGTGCTTTCTATCTAACATTCACAGTCCGATGAATACATCGAGAGCAACTTGGGGTTCAATATCTTGCCCAAGGATACTTTGGCATGGAGACTGGAGTAGCCAGGAATCAAACCTGCTCTACCTCCTGAGCCACAGCCACCATTAAGATTTCCTTTCACTGGAACTAAGGGGCCAAACCCAACTCCTGAAGAACAACCCCACACCATAATCCCCCCTCCACCAACTTTACACTTGATACAATGCAGTCAGACAAGCACTGCTCCCCTGGCACGATTTGTCACTTCAGAGAACACGTCGCCAGTGTTCCCATTCCATGAAGCTCTCTACGCACTGTTCTTGAGCTAATATGAAGGTCACGAAGCTTGGAGGTCTGTACCAATTGACTCTGCAGAAAGTTGGCAACCTCTGTGCACTTGTGGGGTGGTTGTGGCTCAGAAGGTAGAGCAGGCCACCTACTAATTGGAAGGTTGGTGGTTTGATTCCTGGCTGCTCCACTCTGCATGGCAAAGTATCCTTGAGCAAGATACTGAACCCCAAGTTGCTTACCAATGTGTTCATCTGTATGTGAATGTTAGATAGGGTGTAGAAAAAACTGTTTGCATGAAGCATGAATGGATGTGAATAGGGAAATGAATCATTTTGTAAAAAGCACTTTGAGGGCTCAAATAGAATAGAAAAGCACTGTATAAGAACCAGTCCATTTACCATTTACCATGCGCCTGAATCTGCTGACCCCGCTACCACTTCGTGGCAGAGTTGGTGTCCTTCCCAACTCCTTCCACTTTGTTATACCACTAACAGTTGACTGTGGAATATTTAGTAGTGAGGAAATTCCAAGCCTGGACTTGTTGCACAGGTGGCATCCTATCACGGTACCACGCTGGAATTCACTGAGCTCCTGAGAGCGACCCATTCTTTCACAAACGTTTGTAGAAGCAGTCTGCATGCCTAGGTGCTTGGTTTGATACACCTGTGGCCATGGAAGTGATTGGAACACCTGAATTGAATGATTTGGATGGGTGAATGAATATTTTTGGCAATATAGTGTATGTTTGTACAGCACAGTGAGGTGTACAAAAGGCATAAGAAGGTCCAAGTGTGTCTTTATCACAATCACATTCCACACAAAGTCACACGCTGCAGATAGTCACTGACCTTGTGCACAGTGCTGATACGAGCCTAATTATGACTGTAATTTATGGAGGATACAAGTTAGTTAAAAGAAATACAGTGTATCACAAAATTGAGTACACCCCTCACATGTCTGCATATATTTTTAAGTATATCTTTTCATGGGACAACACTGACAAAATGACACTTTGACACAGTGAAAAGTAGTCTGTGTGCAGCTAATATAATAGTGTTCATGTAGAACAACAATTCGTCTTTTAAGACCCTCAGAGAGTTCTTTGCCATGTTAGAACTTTCAGTGACCAGTATGAGAGCGTGTGAGAGCTGTACTACAAAACTGAACATACCTGCTCCCTATGCACACCTGAGACCTGGTAACACTAACGGGTCACATGACATTTTGGAGGGGAAATGACAAGCAGTGCTCAATTTAGAAATTTACGGGTGTTGTCTCTTAGGGGTGTACTCACTTTTGTTGCTGCTGGTTTAGACATTAATGGCTGTATATTGAGTTATTTTGAGGGAAGAATAAATTTACACTGTTATATAAGCTGCACACAGACTATTTTTCATTGGGTGTTGTCCCATGAAAAGATATACTTAAATATCTGCAGAAATGTGAGGGGTGTACTCACTTTTGTGATACACTGTATGCACCTCTGAGAAGACCACATGTGTGTGTGCTTTTATGTGTGTGCACACTGTACATTCACAGCATATTTTGGATTCACCTGATGTGAGCCCTTCTCTTCCCTACCTTAACAAAAAGTGTGACCTGTGGTCCATCTTTGTCAGGCTCTGGCTTCTTCTCAATTCTCTGGTTCTCTTCTTCTCCCTTCATCTCAGAGGCTGATGAGGATGATGATGAAGATGAGGATCTGCGTGATTCGTCCACCGCCGCCTCTAGAGACCCCATCTCCCAATTCAACTCATTCAACACCTCTGCCTCTATCTTCCCCTCTTCTTCCTCCTCCTTTTTCTCCTCCTCCTCTTTCTCCTCATTTTTGTCATGTGAAGAAGAAGAAGACGAGGAAGACGAGGAGGACGAGGACGAGGAAGAGGACGAACTTCCTCGCCTCTCCTCTGAGGGTGCTTCAGGCGCGGGGATTGAAGGAGGATCCGGTATTCTTCTTGGGGCCACTTCGGCGTTTTCGTACTCCGGAGTCAGATGCGAGAGATCTTCATATGCAGCCTCGTAGGGCAGCTCGTATTCACCTGACGACTGGTTCTGGTAGGTCGACTCTACCAGAGTATCATACACATTCTCCTCAGAAAGATTCATCCTGAGTGGAGAAATCAAACAGAGATGGTGGAGCGTGACAGGGTGCAAAGCAGAATGAAGGCGATTCCAGCAGGGCCTATCTTATCAGAAGATACCCCTCGCAGGACTTTGGACGGGATCGGCTGAAAGGCTGTGCCAAGTAGAGACAGTAGTAATTCACAAAAGGACAATACATCTAAAGTATACTGCATGCTATTGCTGTTTTAGTGTCCATAAACACTATAAGCATGTTTGGACACTGTGAATGAGGGGCCATTTGTTCCAAAATTAAGTTTACATTCACACTGTCCATGTCAGCTAAACACATATCAAAACTGCACTTCAGACTATTTTGATAGACAGATTGTCCATGTCCACTGTAAGGTCAAAGTCACTTTATTTTCTTAATTTGGAGAAAACAAGGCAAGGAGTCTAGCACAGACAAATATTTTGTCAGTTGGGTTATCAGCATGGACAATCTGTCAAAATAGCTTTGTAACAACTGAGGTTCAAAGTTTAAAAGACATACAGTACTGTGCAAAGGTCCTCTCGGTAAGTTTCAAGCCTGGGCAGATCACTGTTTTTTTAGGACTCGGTTCAGGTGGCAGTTCTGTTGGGAGTGGTGAGAATGGACAGTGAAAGCCAGAGCTGCTGTGAGGTTATTTGGTCCTTACTTTTCCTGGGCAGCAGTGGCGGGACGGAAATGGACTGACTAGGGTTCCACTGAGAGCCCACACCGGTGGACAGGGGGGGTGAGTATGGCAGGTTAGTTTCCTTAGTTCTTTTCTCGGAGGATTCAGACTAGCTCAGAAATGCTGGGGAAGGCTTTTATAGAAGGTACAGTAAATGGCACAGCAGATAAGACTAGGCTTTGAAGACAGAGAAGATGAGATATGAGCACAGGTTAAATAGTTAAGCATGCTGGGAGCTTAGGTGAGCCTGATTACCACGCTAATCAGTGACAATCATGCAGAGAGTTGTGGCTCAAGTTGGTCCTTGAAAGCCAGCTACTAATTGCCAGACAGGAAGTGGGTGTGTCAGGTGAGGAGCGGGAGCTAAGAAGGGTCCACCGCTAGGTGGAACTCGGAGGACGACCCACCTATGGTCACCTGCAGGGAAAAACACTGGGAAGGCAACAAAGGAAGCTAGCCCACAGCCACGGCACCACCTTTATTCTTCAGCAGAGCCTGAACTCTCTGAGGCAGCTTCCTTATCATTTCTTTAAGTAGTCTTCAGGAATCGTTCTCCAGACTCCTTGAAGGACATTCAAAGCTCTTCTTTGGATGTTGCTGCTTTTTATAGTGTTCTCTGTATAAAATCAAGATGATCCCACACTGCTTCAGTAATGTTGATGTCCGGGCTCTAGGGAGGCCAACACATGGCTGATAGTGTTCCATTGTGTGTTTTCCTATCCAAGGATGCTTTCACTGCAGTGGCAGTGTGTTTGGGATCATTGCCATGCTAAAAAAAAAATGAAGCCGTTGCCAATCGGATGCTTTCCAGATGGTGTTGTGTGGGGGATCCAAATCTGATGGTAGATTTCTGTGTTCATAATTCCATCAATTTTGACAAGATCTTCAACATCACTTGCTGAAATGCAGCCCCAAACCATGACAGAGCCTCCACGTTTTACAGATGTGGATCATCATGCTGTCAAGAACGGCTTCTTGACATCCACCATTCCACTGAGAGCATTTCTCACGAGGCTTCGGTGAGCAGTAACTGAAGATCAAATGCATCTCTCCTTCCCTTGACAGAAATGCCAAAGGAAATTCCCACACAAGGCTGTAATGTTACCTTTAGGGGCATCATGTTGGCAAATATTATCTCGTAGGGTTGTTTTCAAGTGATTTTAATAAAAACTACGCACAACTTGGGCCACTCTACTTTTTACTTATTGTGGAATCTAATATTTCAGAGAGGTGTGGCTACAAGGAGCAGAGGTAGTGAAGATGGATGAGTTTAAATACCTGAGGGTCAACCATCCAAAGCAATGGACAGTGCACAAGAGAGATGAAAAAGAGAGCGAAGGCAGGCAGGTGATCTGTGCAAGAGTTAAAGGGAAGGTTTACAAGATGGTAGTGAGACCTGCTATGAAATTTGGTTTGGAGAACAAAAGACAGGAGGCCGAACTGAAGATTGACCAGGATGGAGAGGATTAGAAATGAGTACATCAGAGGGACAGCTCAGGTTGTTAGAGAGGAAAAGCTGAGATGGTTTGGACACGTGCAGAGGAGGGGGAATCGATATACTGGACAAAGAATATTGAATATGGAGAGGAAAAGAGTAAAACCTCAGATGAGGTTCATGGGTGTAGTGAAGGAGGGTGAGATGGAGGCAGATGATCCGCAGTGGCGACCTCTTAAATGGAGCATCTAAAAGAGGAGGAGGAAGTGTATTTGCCTGCCGCTTCGACTATCACGGGATCAGGCGACGGTTACGTCAAGTTTGCCACAACAAAAGCAAACGGTGACAGGTGTATACCAAAATTAAAGCACTACATTTTAAAAACTCCACGAATAAATCAAGTTGTACAAACACAGCTTTTATTAATTATTCATAGCCAATTACATTGGTATTCAAATAGGAAACGATACTATCAGAAGGCAATAATCATACTGTTTTGTAGTACCCTAAAGGGCGTTTAAAAGCGCGATTTTATTTTGAAATTTCCCCCGGAACTTTCTGAAAATTGTATTAGCCAGCTAGACAGCGTCCCGGCAGGGTTTGTGTGTTTTGTGACAGTCTGTCGATGATGTCGGTACGAAGATAGGCAGCGGGGGACAGGTATACAGAGGCGCTTTGTGGCGGGCATTAGCTGTCACCTCTGTAACAGCAGGTAACCCTTTTAAACTCACTGTTATGATGCGAACGCCGTGACATTAGCAAGCTAACTTGATATACGAACTAACAGGCTCCCCGCTGAAAGTGAAAATACAAATTTACTAAGTTGCTTGATGTAACTTTAAAAAAATTGCTTTCAGTCTGTCTAAAGAAAAAAAAAAAGATTTCGGCATTGTCTTCGGTGTTTATTCGCTGTGTTGTAAGTAGCGTTGTGTCGGTATTTTCCCCTTTAAGAAGCGCTACTTCCTTGTCAGAGCTGAGCTTCAGTCTGTGGCGTTCACACTATTTCCTACAACACGTGTGTAAAATATGAATAGATGTCTTTAAATATTTTGGACAAAATATAGCGCTGTGACGTGTTTATAAAAAGGCACATTAATTGTTTTTTTAATATTGCAAATTGATAAACTTAAATGGCAAAGTTGTTGGAGGAAATAGTCCCAGCATTCCTTTATCCGCTGGAGGTGCATTTATGACTTTTCTTGTGCATTTGTGGGATGTGTGTGACGAAAATCTGCATTTGTAAAGGGACATTGTCCGGTTCGGTTGCCCGTAACTTTGTATTTTAGTCCCCAAATAGTGCGTTTGTCTTTTGTGAATTTGCGTGTAAAAGATGTTGTTCTTAAACTCTACTGGAGTAGCTTTGCATGAGTTACTGTTCAAAATAAGCCTCATTGATCGTATTCTGAGCATAGTTGCAGCCCCAGTTTATTTTCTGTCTTCAGCCAATGTTGTTAGCTGCTCCTAAACAGAAGCTGTAGAGCAGCAGGTGAGTGGTTGGGGCTCCTGTGCAAAAATATGGCCATATAAGGACTATCTGCTGTTATTGATTTCAAGAGTGGAAACAAACAGTCTTAACTGAAGAGCTTGTAGCGGACTGGAGCTTTTGGCTCACAGGGATTATTTGAAATTTTGACCATGTCTAATACGAGCTTCCATCAATGTAACTGTATAGACAGAGTGAACCGCAATAAGTTTCCTTTCAGTGTGACACAGTATAGGAGTGAGACTACAGCAGTAGCCATCAGTGGGTTATTGCGTCACTAAAACTCACAACGGAAACTCGCAGAACTGTTTAAAAATAATCCTCACCCCTCACCTGGCTCACTGTGACATCTGTTCAAACCAGTTCCTCCACTACTGACACATACTGTTATCACTTGACTTACTTATGGATCTTGTCTACACAAAACATCAATCCCACCATGTGGTAACCTGCAGGAAGAACTCCTGCAGGAACCTGCAGGAAGAACTCCCTTCAAGCTTAAACCTGACTTTTGAGCATGCTCATGCTGGAAACAGAAACTGATGTTTGTTTTTTAATTGGCTGGAATTTTCAGGCCAGTTGGTCTCAAAATGACGACAAAACTATAAGTTTCATTTCCTGTAAAGCAAAAGTGGTGGGCCAAAGAATAATTTTGGTGTTTCAAGAGCAGTCCCATTTTCTCTGCTGTCTGAGAGTCATACCTAGGACACCTGATCTATTTTTTATTTATTTATTTATTTTTTTGGTATCTTTACTCTGAAAGTAGATTAGTGTCCTGCAAGCTGTCTTTTCAGCTGTCTCTTCTAGTTTAGTGATTTGAAATTAAAACCACAAAGCTTTGGTTAGATATTTCAGGTTCTGTGTTTCTCTGCCACATTTTCAGGATGTCACTTAAATTAGTGCTGGGCTTCCTGTGTGCCATCGGCACTTGGGCCTCAGAAAATGACACCGCACAGCAGGGCCCTCTGCCGCTACTCCTGGTGTCATTTGACGGGTTCCGAGCTGATTATCTGAAGAGGTTCCCCATGCCGAACCTGAAGCTCCTGTACAGCCAAGGGGTCCTGGTGGAGCAGCTCACCAACGTCTTTATCACCAAGACATTTCCAAACCATTACAGCCTGGTGAGCCTGCTTTGTTTGTGTGTGTGTGTGTGTGTGTGTGTGTGTGTGTGTGTGTGTGTGTGTGTGTGTGTGTGTGTGTGTGTGTGTGTGTGAGAGAAAGGTGATCTGCCTGATAGCTGTGTGATATTCTGGTCTAGACAGAAAACAGTTCCTTCCTTTGAATTTGATGCCAGAAATGAGTAACGGCTTCTGTTAAAAAAAAAAAAAAGCCGTTCGCAAACTCTAACATTTTTATTGGTCAGAACCACAAACTGCATAGAAGATGGACGTAGTGAAGGCTTATTGTGAGGTCTTTTTCATTGTCACTATATTAGCTTTGTGAAACACTGAACACTCATTGGACTAACACATATGATTGACAAGCCATTAGCCAATAGGGCTGCAACGATTAGGCGACATTGTCGACAATAAAAACGACGAATTTGACGACAAATTTAATTGTCGATAATAGTCGTTTATTATTACTGGTGATTTTTTTTTGTGGTTTTTTTTTAACGTAGTGAGACATCTTCCTGTCCGTTTATCTCTGGCGTGCTTCACACATGCGCAATCCGGTTGATAAGTGTTGAAGGAGAATTCCATTTCCGGGTCCAAACTGTCACGTGATCAATTTTCCACAATTCTGTGTCCCTGGTTGTTTTAACTCTAAAAAAACACACTCAGCTGTGATTTTACCGATGAGAACGAGAAGCGGAAATGGCTGCGGTTGATAAGGTATATTACAATCATCTTTAATAGTGAACAGTCATTGGTTATACCGTTGCTGTTTATTTATTAGCATTTGGACCCAGAAATGACTTAAAGACCGGATAGCATTCAGCAGCACGTTTAGTGATGGGGATACTGGTGAAACTGTGCCAACTTTGTTTTACAGAGACGAAAAAGTATTATATATATATATATATTTTTTATGGTTGGAAAAATGGACCGTTAAAGTTATATCAGCAGCAAACCTAAAAGTTTTGAATGAAGTATGTGTTTACTACCACATTTTAAATAACCTTATGCAAAATGTAAAAGCTGATAGCTAAATAAGTGCCATTTCATAATTATGTGATTCATAATCCGATTAGTCGACTAATCGTTTCAATAGTCGATGACTAATCGACTATCAAAATAGTCGTTAGTTGCAGCCCTATTAGCCAATGAGCATAACCCTGATTAGTCTGCCTTTCTGATACTAATGAACAACAGAATGAACTTCATGTTGCAGTCAATGAGAGTTGAAATTAACAACTAGCAACTAAACTCACTAGGAAAGCGTTTCAAAAATGTTGGTTTTGCACTGTCACGTAAACATAACACTGCTTTTGCGTCCATGTTGTGCAGCGTTCCTGCTAATGTAGAAATGTTTGCAGCAAAATAAAATTGGTGCTCTTTTTTTCTCCTAAATTGAGTGCATGCAGTAATGGATAATAGAATAAAATCACATATACAGTATATTACTATAATTATTATCCCTCTGCAGGTTACTGGGCTTTATGCAGAGTCTCATGGTATCCTGGCCAGTAACATGTATGACCCCATCAGCCACAAGCACTTCAGCGTCCACAACGACTCTGACCCGATGTGGTGGAACGGGGCGCAGCCGCTTTGGATCACCGCACTCGACTCCGGCTATAAGACGGCAGCCATGATGTGGCCCGGCTCTGACGTGACCATCGGAAACCGCACAGCTACACACTTCTTTCACTATGACCCTCATGTAACATTCCAGGAACGACTGGGGAATGTGACAAACTGGATGTTAGGAAATAAAAAGGTTCAAATGTCACGTTTGCTGTAATTTATAGTTCTTATTACAGGCTTCTTGTTTGTGGTGCTTTGTGGAGTCGGTCAAATTTGGAGAGCCTGGAAGGTTTGATAGCCACTGTCTGAGATGCTTTATCAATTTTATAATCTCACCAGGAGCAAGGAGTGAAGTTTGCAGCTCTCTACTGGGAGGAGCCAGACCGAACAGGCCACACGTTCGGCCCTGACAACATCACTGCTATGGGCAAAGTGCTGAAGGAGGTGCAGTAATTTTGTTGAGTTTAAATGCTCAAACAAGCCCACTAGGTTGTGACTCCACTGCAGCACACTTGCATATATGCATATCCACACAACAGTTAGATGCAATTTTTATGCCAGCAGCACTTTACAGAAATTTGCTGGAATGTTTCTTATTTCAAGTTTCCCTTTCTGTAACCGCTTTTAGTGCTCGGCAGTATTACTGGATGTTAATTTGATACAGATTTGTGGGTTTATATAACAGGAGTGCTAACAAGTCTTTTTTTTTTTTCATGTTTATAAACATGAACAAATGTATCGCTCATTAATTTGAATTGGGTAGTTTTTGGAAAAAAATTTTATTTTTAGTTGCTTGATTATTTTCTCCCTTATGATGTCTTTTTTGGTTTTTTGGTTTTTTTGACCCACAGATTTGCTCTGATCTTGGTAGATCATGCTGGTCATTATTGAAATAAATGGGCTGCATCAAATATTACAGTGCTGTAGTAATGAATGGTTTCAGGAATTTGCTCAATGGAAATGTTTTTGATGGGTCTGTCTGCGTGCGTGCGATCAGGTTGATGACAACATTGCCCTGCTGATGTCTGAGCTGAAGCGGACCGGCCTCTGGGGTCAGATCAACATCCTGATAACCAGCGACCACGGCATGGCCCAGTGCTCAGCCGATCGCCTCATACGGCTGGACGACTGCCTTCCTCCCGACAACTACACACTGGTGGACCTCACACCTGTCGCAGCCCTTATCCCAAAGGAAGGTAACCAGGCTGGCATCATCTTACATTAGATAACCTAACTTGCATCTCTGTTTTTCTGTGCATTGCTCTTACAATGCATTTCCATGTGTGTGTGCTATGCAGATGCTGAAGCTGTCTTCAGCCAGTTAAAAAAGTGCCACCCCCACATGAAAGCATACTTGAAGAAGACCATACCCGATAGGCTCCACTACCGAAACAATGCGCGCGTCCAGCCAATCATACTGATTGCCGATGAAGGCTGGACCATAGTGCAGCGGGGGAACAAGCTGCCGAGATGTACGTGCTTTCATTTAAATTTCTGTACATATTGTGATTCCTCATTCTAACAGAGGAAACTTAAAAAAAAAAAAGTCAGTGTTTCAGTATGTTTAGAATAAAACAAAAAAAGGCAAAGCAACTGCCTATAATATTAACGCCTTGTAATGTTTATAAATTACCAAATGTAAAATGACTCCACCGGCTTCTTTCTCTCCTTTTCTCCCTTAGTGGGTGATCATGGCTATGACAATGCCCTTCCTAGCATGCACCCTTTCCTGGCAGCGACAGGGCCCAGCTTCCGTCAGGGTTATCAGTTGAGCAGTTTAGAAAGCGTGGATGTTTACCCACTCATGTGCCGCCTGCTGTCAGTGCCCCCGCAGCCCAACAACGGCACCCTGACCCAGGCTCGGTGCCTATTGGCTGCTGAGACCTGCGTGGATGTTCCCCTGGTTATCGGCCTGGTGGTTGGGGTCCTATTGGTACTCACTACAATCACTGGTGAGTAAGAATAATGTGTCTTGTTCAATTATGTTGATGGAGGGAAAAAGGGACCCAGACTAGACCCCTGTGGAACCCCTCCTCGGCTTCTCCATCAGAGTAGCAAGCTAACAGGACTTTTTTCTTCTCAGTTTTGTTGAGGTCACTGAACATCCGCCGCCCATCGGGGTCCCGGCCCTTCCAGAGGCTGCAGGTCGACTATGACGATGATGATGACCCCTTGTTGGAGTAAATGATCTCCGTCACAGAAGTGTATTCGTTTTATTTGCTCAAAGCAAGGGCAAAGCCTGGAAGAAAGGCTGGAGAAAAAAGTGTGGTCTGTGTAAGTTAGTAGGCTTATCAGTTACAACCCCCCCCCCCTCCTGCAGGCATGTCCATACAGCTTCCAGCCTAGCTACTTTCAGATCACTACTTAACACTGTTCATTCATAGCTTGCACAGAGCAAACATAAATTTCTTTTTCAGGCTGATTTGAATTTAAAGGATCGATGCTAGTGGTGAGAGCTGGGTCTCTAACAGCAATCTCAGTCTATGAGTCCATATATCACAGGGGCAGCGTATGTTAGAAAGTAAAGTGGGGATAGAGGGTGCAGCAAATGGCCCAGAGTGGACTTGAACCTGAACCCAATACAGTGCTTTTTTTCTTTCTTTTTTTTTTTTAACTATAGCAAAACACAGCACTTTGCCTAATACGTACACTCACTCCTGTGTTAACTGTTTAGTCTGCATTATGCTTAGTTTTCTGGCATTATAATTCTTTGTAAAATATGTTACTCTGCTTTATTGGACTGGTCCATATTAGCAATCAGTCGTGGGTTCCCAACTGCACTCCTTTCATGTGAACAAGCTTTCAGCTAAACTGGGAAATCCTTGATAGCATCCTCTGTGTGACTGCTCAGCCTGATTTACTGAGGTTAGGTTTAGTGAACCCAGATAAGGAAAAGGTATCGTGGGTGTGTAAAACTAGCTTAATAGTACAGGCCTCAGGTCTGTGCACAGCTTCTTTGGAGTTGTGCACTGGTATAAATACAGCTGTGTGGTAATGCTATATTATATTGTTGTTACTGAGTCTTCTTAATGTTACTGCTGTTAAAAATCCTTGGACTTGAACATGTGACAAAAAGCCAGTGGTGCACTGTGAGATCAGTGTTTTGGGGAAATATTGGAGAAGTCTTTGGTGAGAGGACAGTAACATTGAGACTGATGTTGTTATTCTTAGAGGTGAAACAGAAGCTACTGATTTAAGAGATTGTTTTTATTTGTTTCTATCTTTCCATGGGATGTTTTTGTTTTTTTGGGTGGTATGTGTAGTGTTAGATTTCATCAGCAGAGGGAGCCAGTAGCTCATTTTGTGTTTCCTGTGAAATGTTTTTGTTGGAATTATGAGTTTTGATTGTGATAAACCTTCAGATTTCTTTATGTACAGTTCTGCTTTATTTACTCTGCTGTTCCCCAAGTCTGTCAAACCTGGACTTGTAAATCTGAATTTGGCACATTACTATTAATTTGTAATATTACAGGAAATGACTTCCAGTGGCTTTCTATGCAAGTTGTTCACTTTAAAGTGAAGGTGTGTCAGGTGTCCATCTGTGCTTCTATATATGATTGATACCAAAGACAGTTAATCAGATGCACAAAGAGAAAATCAGCACTTAAAAAAAAAAAAAAAGCGGTGTAATTGTTTTTAGCATCAGCTGGGTTAGCTGCACACTCACCTAGATTTTTACAAAAGCAAATTCAGGTAGCAGATTGAAGCTTGAAGAGTAACTTCAGAGGCAGTTTTTCTTTCTATTTAGAGGTCTGGTGTCCTGCTCAGGGAGTTGAGAAAGCACACGGCTGTTTGCAAAGATCGAAAACTGTCGCTGCATAAAGTCACGGCATGAGCCTGTTGATGTTTAACTTTCATGCTCTTTGCAAATTCTACTAAATGACTAAACCCAACAAGGGATGCATCCAAATAACTAGTGTTTTGTGGGAATATTGCTCTTATGCTTGTAAACTCTACTACTGTCCAAAAAGAAGTTAAAGAACATCAGTGAGACTGCTGCTAAATCCTCACCAGAGCACTGGATGGACATTTATTTAACATGTTTGTTGTTTAGTAACATTTGCTGCAAACCACAGTGCCCAGCTGTGTGTGGGAGTTATTTCATGTATTTTTTTTTTTTTTTTTCTTTTTTGGTACATTTCAAGAGATTTATCAACTGTAACCACACTGTAGAGTATCATAAAATTTGCAGTCCAGTGCAGTGCTGCTTGCGTACGTCTTTAACCACTTAAAATGCGAATGCTGTAAATTCATAACACTAGCTGTTCACTCTCCTGCATCTAGCACATACAATTACTTCTGATGGCTTTATATAGTCTGCACACACGGGCAGCTGTTGCTCAGGAAATAGAGCGAGTTGTGAGCTGTTAAATTCACTGGTGTTGTGACAAACGCAGCACAGAAGCCTCTGTCTCAATTTATTATTATTTTTTTTACAGCTGTCATATTTCTGTGTGTTTATATGCTACTTGTATGCTGTATCTTTGCACTCTTATATTAAGGCTTGATCCTCAAAGTTACTGTTTTCCAGAGTATAAATTAAATTGGTACTATGCAAATTGTGCTTGACTTATCAAGAGATTTGATGAGTTAGAAAAAATAAAAATGATTGCAAAATGAAGTCTGATTCTTTGTGCGGTGATTCAAAGGAGTATTAAAGCCCCTTATGTTAGCTGGGGTTGGAAAGAACAAGTGAGACACGTTTGGAAAAATTAATTTGTATTCCTTTATATTTTTTTTTCTCAGTTGCAGTCACAACATTACAATGTAATAAAATGGTAAACATATAAAATCAAACTCAATACTGACGCGTATACATTTGTTTTGTGTTCAAAACCAAATGAACTGTACATGTTTTCATTTATATTTCTTTCACATCATTTAAAATCTGTCATAGTTTCTATGTACTCATCTGTATTATTGTAAATCTTTGTCTCTTCACAGATAAATAGACTTTATTTTCAGGAGGTATTGTAACAAAAATAACACATCTCCTAATGGTGGCTGCCTGGAGCCACTGAAAATATTCAACTCTTGTCCATAATGCTTTTAGTACTATCGTAGACACACAATACACAAACAGACTGGAGGTATGTGATGTGTCTTCTTGTTTCTCTCCCATGTCATTTGTAGTTGGTCTTATTTGGTGTGAGTTAGGGAACCCCCCCCCTGAATGGCATCTCTCATGAGCTGACCCAGGAGCAGTTTGAACACCTACAGTGAAGTCAGGAGACATTAGCCAGACAACCCCCACTCGCATCAAATGCAGTACGCACCTATGTTTTGGCCTGTTCAAAATGAACTAATCAAATATATGAACCCATTTTATCATGATCAGCTGGGCTACAGGAAATCAAGGGAAACAGCCGGGTTTTTACTTTGTGTGCCGACCAAATGAGACGTGTTTTACTTTGTAGTTGCTGGTAGGCTACATCTTTGGTCAGGACCAAACTAGCGGTTCCTGCCAGCTTCCAATCTTTTATACTGCGCTAATGTTTAGAACTTGGGCAAACTGAGAAATTGAACAAATATTTGGCAAATACTGACAATTACAAAATGATAAAAAGTCACGGTCATATCTAACAGCGTACTTGAAATATATGGCTAAAAGTTGGTAGAAAGATGAGTTGTAGGAGATTATTTATAATCAAATAATACTTTTGTCTTTTTGTTGTTTAAGTTATACAAAACCTAATATGTGAAGTTTTTTGGGAAGCATCAAATTCTGGCTAAAAACTAGCTAGTACATTAGCCAGTTTCTTATATGTTAAACTTTTCACTGAAACAACAAAAATTCTCCCCCTGGCTCTGTAATTTATTTAACCTACATAAGCCTTAATACACTGTTAATAAAGTTATAATGTATAACAGATCATTTTTGTATCACTAACCATTGCTTGTGGAGGTTTCCGTTGCAGAGAAAAGATGAACAAGCTAAAACAGAGCACGGTTGTCTGGCAAATCACCTCCAAAAACTTCATACTGCCTACAGATCTAACATCAGTGTGCTTATACTCAATACAACACGATGGCACAGATTCCTACGAAAACACAGTTTCCAGTCAGGCTGAATTTTTCTTCTCTCATTTTACATTCTGAATATTTAGAACAATTACTATCAGTATTTCAAGGAGCCGCCTAAGCAAACCCATGGAACATAGATCCAACTGAGGAGGACTACCAGAGAAAGGTATTTACAATCAAAATGCCACCCACAAGAAAATAAAAGTTACTTTTGCACATCAAAATCGCTACTTTACTTTTTTTTTTTTCTAAGCTGAAGAACACGGTAGAAAAGCAGGATCCTAACAAAATAAAAGCTCATGGTATATCTTATAGGTACATCCAAGTTAAGGTTTAGTTTGACCTTCCCTGTGCTTATAGTATCCAAACCTGAGTCAAACCACTGAAATCCTTTCTATTCATTTTCTGTGATTGAGTATATGTGCCAGAACTACCAAACTTCTTCATTTCCACTAGGAAAGGATTTGAATTGTCATTGGACTCAGATCTGGTAAAAACTGGTCTGAGATCAGAAACGACTTAACATTAGGCCTCAACAAAACCATAATGAGTGACGGTACTTTCACAGCTCTGCAAGCAGGTAAAACTTTGGCTTTAAAAAAAAAAAAAAAAAGCATATGAAGCATTCGTGACACAGTGTGGTAGCTTGTGCTCAGGCATACACACACAAACATCACACTCAGCCTTACCACAGGCCTCATACTCTTTGTAGACCCTGATAGTGGAACATTTATGTGTTTTATCCAAAGGAAAAAAAAAAAAAACTTCTTTACAATAAGATACACATTCCTCAGTCAGGAGGTGGCATTCATCCCAGTTCTTCCCAAGTTACAGTTTTCCCCTCCCGACTAATTTTAATCCATCAAAAGACAATCCTGATAGAGAAAAGTCCATAAAAATAATCACCAGAAATATTAAAAAAAAAAAAAAAAACGCAAAAAGCTTCAAATCTGTAAACAAATGGTACATCACATATTTGCATTTCTGCACATCGATACTTTATGGTTTATTTTTTCCTCACTGAGAGAAAAAAAAAAGAGGCTAAAACATGTATAAAAACAAGCAACATGTGAGAACAGTGATGTGGTATTTCTGTAAAGGTTATCTAAGGCCAGAACCTTCTTGCTCATAACCTTGCATAGCTGTGGATGTATAGCCATACAACAGTGACACAACACCGATTAAATTGAAATCTTCTTACAGCGTGGGCATGGCTAAGGCTCTGATTTTCTCGATGAAGGAAGAAACTTTTCGTTCGGAGCGGGCAGACTCAGTCGTAGGCCCAGCGCGGATCATTTTTGACTCTTGGGTGATACAACCGAGACTGAGGTATGATACCTGGACTTGATAACTGAGGCTATTTCTGAGTCTGAACGCTGCCTATGAATAGTTCCGTATAAAGAAAGGATTGTATTATTTGGTTGCTTCTAACCTGATTTGGCTATAACACACCTGATTTCTCATTGGCTGGAGCTCTGGGTGCAAAGAGCTGTGGATTAGATCAAAAAAAAGATCAGCGGTCACCGCTGAGGAAAAACATGTGGGACAGCTGCTCTGAAGCTCAACATAAACTTGGTTTAGCAACCTCTAAGCGGTGACACTTCAAACCTTTGAGCCTCTGCAGTGGCCATTTATGTTTGCTCTCAAATCTAAAACAATCATGGGATAATTTTTTAATTTTTTTTATGTGAAACTAGCAGGAGATGTCTGACTGTGTTCTCTGAATGGCACATACTCCATTTACAGGACATCATGCTGATGCAAGTATGCCGTTTTTCCTTTGATTTCCTTGTTCTTCGTGTACAGTGCATGTCCAGATCAGAGTGTACCAGAAAAGTAGCACCACCCTCCTATGACTCATATCTTAAAAAAAAAAAAACAGAAAGAAAGGAAAAAGAAACCACCTCCACGTCAGTCAAGCAGATAAGGCATTGTTGCTTTGATGTGTTTCACAGAAATGGAAAGTGTTGCTGTTTTTTATGTACGCTCTCGACATGAAGAGATGCGACTGTTCAATCAATCTGAATGTGAAACGCTCAGGTTTTATACACATATTTGGCTAATTCGTCACTGTAACCACAACTGTACAAAAACCATCTAACTTCACTCAATAGCACCATATGAATATTGTTCCCAAATTATAAAGGGGTAAGGGAGTACTGGACATTGGTGTGTGAGTGTGTTTGTGTGTGTGTTCAAGCAGTGAGGTAGGGATACATCCCGTGTTATTACACTACTTTTCACTGTGTGTCTCTCCCTGCTTCAGAGGAAAACTGTGTGTGTGTGTGTGAAATGTGTGTGTGAAGTGTGTACACTAAGCACATCTCCTCCGTGTTGGAGACTTGCATAGCTTCTGCAGGACAGGAAGAGCAGTTGTCCGTTTGGACGGAGCCTTTGGCACAGCCTTGGCTGATAACTGAAGGCAGTACTCAAGTTGCACCATAGAATTCAAAGAGACAATCTGCCCTTATTGCACCATAAGTACATGTGTGTTTCGTATTTGCACCATATGAAGTGGGATTAGCAGCCAGTTGACTCTGAAGCTCGAGAGTGTTGCACCATATGAACACTGATGCTGCTGCTTCTGTCGTGCGTTTGCACCTACTGTTTCTACTTTGCAGCAAATGGACTGATTTGTCTTTTGTTTTTTTGTTAATTGGCTAGCACCACAGAAAAATAATGTGAGCCCACCTATCATTCGCATCGTTCACACTTAAAGGGACACTTCAGCATTTCTGGTATTAGTCTCCTTTAAAAACAAAAATCCACATTGTGATAATAATTACAGTTTTATCTAATCAATATGTTGATCTTAACATCGTAATGTCCACCAGATCATCAGTGGTAGGGTTGGTGTTAAGGTTGCATTTTAGCCACATGCTAACAACAACAACTACATTTCAAATCAAGTCTCTTACATGCATTTAGGCCTTATATTTTTGTCTGTTAGAAGATTCTCCATATAAAACGGTAGATGTGAACCCAACCCTAACCCTGGTTTAAGGGTTAGGGTTGGGTTAAGCTGGGAATGTTTCCCAACGTAGGGATCAGGACTACCATTAAGGTTTGTGTGACAAATATTAAAGGTTGTCAGATTTAGTTAAAACAATTGGAAATTTTTTTGTTGTTGATCCAACTGTGTTTTGTTGGTGGTCTTAGCATTGCCTCTTGGTTGTTTGAGTATCATGCTGACTTTTTTGCTTTCCGGACACGCTAAGTGGTTTGCAGCTGAGCAGTAGTGGGGTTGATAGCACCTGTAAATCTGAAGCCATGTTTCTGAGGGTGGATTGCCCACTTTGCTATGGGGACAGGTTGTGGCCTCAAGTAGAACAGTTTAAGTATCTTGGGATCTTGTTCACAAACTGGGGGAGAGTGGAGTGGGAGTTTGGCGCAATGTTTGCAGTGAAGGTGAAACTGTCAATTTACCAGTTAGTCTATATTCCTACTCTCACCTATGGCCATAAACTGTGACTTAAAGAATAAAACTGTGGATTAACAACTGTCAGAAATAAGCCTCAAAAGGCTGTCTGGACTCACCCTAAGAGACAGGGTAAGGGCTAAGAATAGAGCTGCTTCTTCTCAGCATCAAAAGAAACCAGCTGAGGTGGTTCGGGCATCTGACCAATATGCATCCTAAAAGCAACTTAGGGGAGGCCACTGAGAAGACAATTTGGGGTAGACACAAGACACAGTGCAGAGATTATGCCTCTTGGCTGATTTGGGATGCTCCCTGGGAAAGCTGGAGTCAGGGGCCTGGGAAAGGGAGTGCTGGGCAGCTCTACTTAGACTACTAATGTTGCCACCCAGACCCATATGAGCAAAAGAAAATGAATGAATGTCCCAATGGACATGTCCAACAAGGTTGTTGGACATGTTGGGAATGAGTTCCTAGAACTCAGTTTTAATGTGAAAACTTAAAATTACAGGTTTTACCAGTCATTCAAAAGGTCCTCATACTTGAGAGGCTGAAAACTGGGAATTTTTACTGGATGGCTGGTTTAAATCAATCACAGAGTTATAATTTAATCACTGAAAAATTAATTCTATATATAAATAATTTCAATTGCCCTCTGAAAGACTTTTTCTTCAATTTGACACGAGAAAAGAATGATCAAAATGACAAAATTTGTCATTAACTCTGTCTATGCCTGACCCTCATAGCAAAGGCAATCACAGAAAGTAGGAGAAAGTCGACTCATAGCATAGAACTCGAGGACCCCCCCCCCCCCCCCCCCCCCCCCGACGGTGTGTGATTTCAGGAGTTGCAACGTTCCCGTTGACATGCTGATGACTAATATCTCTGCTCATGTGTTTTCGCCTGCCAATGTAACAGCTTGGATTACAGGGGTAAACAAACCAAAAGAAATAAATAACGAGCCGTACACCACAGCTCAGCCGTGGGTGGCTTCGGGGGAGTTGATATTGGACACGAAACAGGAGAAAACATGTCACTGGGAGGGTTGTGATGATTGAAGTCCAAAAGTGTTTTATGTCAGCTTCAATGACAGTACCCTGTTTAGTTTGGGATCAACATATCACGCACAAAAAATGTAGTAGACCTTGATAAAAAATAATTACTCTTGAATTTACTCTTTTTTTTATGATATAAGAAAACTTGACCTCCCATAGCCACTTTTAGCATAAAAGGAAATGATGGAGAACTCCCCCTGAGATGGCATTCAAATTACACACGTTATGTCCCTTCCTTTATTCTAGATGTTTAATAATATTATGACATATCCATAAATACTGAAACATCACCTAGGACCATTGATTTATGCTATTTATGCTTGTGCAGTAAATATGTGTAGAGCCCATGACGTAGCCTAGGCAAGTGGCCAGTGCTGTAGCCAGCATTTATGCTTGTGTAACAGTTGTTGCGGGCTGCATCGATGTGATGTAGTTAGATTTTGAGGCAGGTGCTTGTCAGGTTATGGCATCTGTTATGACATACAGCTTCAAAAAGGTTTGCGGTCATGATGTATTTATAGCGCAGATTTAAGACTTGTTTTGCTGATATCGATTATTTAAGAGTCTTCAATTTGTTTCAGAATTTTAAAGTAGTAATCTTTAATGGCATGCTTTTGGATTTTTAAAAACAGATTTATTTGACAATGATGCGTCAGTGTCAGTAAGTTATTAAAAGCATAGCATAGGAGTCTTGAGAATATCTTTAGCCAAAAGGCTTCAAACTCAGTGCTGAGGTCTTAGAAGTGAAAGAAAGTGACCTTAACTTAGGTAAAGAGATCTTTTATTTTAATATACATCCTATAAATTCATAAAATCCAAACCTGTTTTTTAGATAACATCTAGCTAATAACCTAGCTAGCTAGTCCTGGGTAGCTGTTGTAGATTTTGAAAATGGTTAGATACCAAAGTTACTAATTCTTTCACTACTTCATAATTTTGTTTTTCACATTTCCAAATGTTCAGCAACAAATTATTTTAGTGTTTTTGAACCATGTTTTAAGAAGCTACCGCTTCTCGCTGTTTCATGTTAGAGCTAATACTGTATGTTGCCAACTCCCATCAACATATTATTTTCAAGTCTGTGTAGATAATATGCTCAATTGCCTTTTGAGTTAAATGAGAAAATGTTTGCTCTCCATTAAATATGAGTTCTAGCAAGGAGACTGCCTAGGTTAGCATAAAAACTAAAAACAGGGGAAACTATTAGCTCTCAAGCTCGTATCAGATTTTGTTTCAGGACTTGCTGAGTTTTTGACATCATATTGGCAGAAACAAGCAGACAAAAGTCAATATTTTCATTATTATCAATATTTTCATTAAAAGATTTAATTTATAACGTGGCATCAACTCATAATTGTTACTTTATACATGTGCTTCTTTTCCACTAGTACCTACTCGGCTCGACTCGACTATACTCGGTTTCGTTCGTTTTTCATTACAATTGAATACTGTCTCAGCAAGACAGCCCAGAAGTTAAGTGACATCATTTTTATGCGACACAAACACAAATGGTCACTCCATCTGTCTTCTGTTGTTAGCCATGAAACAAAAAATGTCTGTGTTGGTTAGTGTGTAGCCATTTCCCTCATTGCCGGGTATCAAAAACAGCGGGTTTGATTCTTGTGAAGGAGTCGCTCACATGAGTCATCTAGTGATGTCACTCCCTGGCCAATCAGTGGCATGCATTCTGTTGATATCACATTTTTGGATTGATTTGGCATGCTTAAAACCACGGCTGAGTAGGTACATAAAAAAGTACTTGGTACCAGGTACAACCACGTAATGGAAAACCCTAAAACCCGAGCCGAGCCGAGCCGGTACCAATGGAAAAGCTGCGCTGAGAGTTGTTAGAAAAATTATTCATTAGCAGTGACCCTGATATGTCAGGTAACAACTACCATGTCCTTTAAAAGCCATGACCAATAAAAAAAATATAATTTTTTTTAGCATCGATTTGTTTCCATATTCTGATATAAAAGTGCAAGAACACACCAAAATTGGAAGAGTGACTTCTCAACTACACAATTTATACCATCTGAGGAGCAAGTGAATGTCAGTTATTCTTATCACTATATGGTTGGGCTACTTTCTGAACCCACAAGAAACAGTTAAAGCATAAATCCTTTTTTTTTTTTTTTACATTTGTGTTTGTGTATGGTTTAAACAAGATACAATGCTAGTTGTACTTTGGGAGAACACGTCCAGGCTGGCTGTTTCCACCTGTTTTCAGTATGCATGCTAAGCTAAGCTAAGCTAAGCTAATCCACTCCTGGCCTGAGCCCTACAGGCATGATTTACTCTACCTTTGACAAGAAAACAAGTAAATCTACTAAACAAAATGTCAAAGTATACTTTTAAGAAACTGTAGCTAAAATTTCTGATTTCTTTTTTTAATTTGAGTGTGCATTAGATGCCATTACCCACTTTCTCTCTCCATCTTTTCCATCATGCTCTGCCACTCGCCTCATTAACCTTGTCAACAATCTCCAGAAATTGATGTGTCCAACAGCTTTGTCCGATGACAACATAACAATAGATTAATAAAAAAACATCCTCTCTGTACATATAAAATATATACACTACCTTTTGACTAGACTAACAACAACATGTTCACAAACTCCTTTGATTAAACGTGACTGTCATTGTGTCACATCTTTTTATTCTACTGAGACCCGTGAACGCGTGCAACATAAATGGCTTGTGGTGGTCAACCATTTGTAAAACTACGCTTATTTTTCATATTTTAAATTTTTTTTCTTCACAGCGGAGAGCACACGTGTGAAATTAAAGAAATGAGACCAAGTGAAGGACGATTAGAGGAGTTAAATAGAGAGACAGAAGGATTAAGAGAGGAGGAGATGGACTCGCGCTGAAGCAGCTTGTTGAGTCATGGCCATGGGACTCGCAGGTTGTAGGTGCTCACAAGGATTGTAAGTGTGATTATGTGTGTGCACATAAACGTGACAGATTGCTTCTGTGTGTGAATGTGCTTATATCAAATGTGACTTTCTGTGCATGAATGTTTCTAAATCTTTTCTAAATCTGAACATCCACATATACGTACATGTTTTTTTGTTTTTTTTTATGGTGCATATGTGCTTATGTGTACTTGTGCGTGTGTGTGTGTGTGTGTGTGTGTGTGTGTTTGTGTTTGTGTCAGAGTGAGGACTCATACTGCAACAGTTCATACAGGAGGGGTCCATCACGATAGCGGATGCCCACAGCGGCTGGCGTTATGTACTGCAGGATGTTTATAGTCCTCCGCAGGCGTCTGTCTACGTAGTGGGCATCCCATGCTGGGTAACGCTTCCTGGGCATGTCAATCTTTATGAGCGGGCCCTCAGGCTTGGAAGTTGGGGGCGCAGACCTCACCTGGAAGACGGGAAGACACGTCTCAGCCACATCCTCTTCCGTCTGTGACTTGGCCATGTGGGCTGGTGTGGGAGGGGCTGTGGGTGGGGCTGATGGTGGGAGAGGGAGACCCCAGAGCAGCTGGGCGCAGCAGGATGAGGCGGGACTTGGCTGGAGGTGGGCAGTGGCAGGGTGCAGGAACCCGTAGTACAGCAGCATGACCACGACGCCCCCGGCGAATGTCAGGTAGACGCTGCACAGTGCTGGGATGGCGTAGGAGTCGGTCTGCACTGGGTCTCTGTAGGCATACCTACAGGATGTAGGGGTTAAATTAATCAGTGTACATCTACATGTGTTTATAGCAAAGTAAAATGCTCATACAATAGTGTCAAATGTCCCACTGGTTCCCCTACTGCTGCTGGGTAGTTTAGTGTATATATTAAAACATCATTTATTAGTAGAGTTATACTTGATATTATTAATCTAAATCTGCAAAATAATTTCTAATGAATGCTTTAGACAAAGCCCTCCATACTGCGGGTGTCACTGCTAGAGCGAGAGGGGGAGGGTTGCAATCAGCCTACATCAAAGTTTAAAGCAGTCTGGCAAACTAAGCCAGCAGTTTGTCTGCATACAGGCAGCTTTTGCTTTAGCATATTAATTCAATTTCACAGCCATATAAAGCATGCTGGTGGTGGATGGAAGCAGATAAAAAGAAGGCTTTTTTTCATTAAAGCCTTGACTGTGATGACTGTGGTTTGCAGAGACATGGTCACTTTTCCAGTATACTACTTACTGGCCCTGGGCCATTTGGGCACCAATTATGTTGCAGCTTGTACAATACTGTCTCATTGTTACTCCCTATTCCTACAAGAGAGCAACGTTAATTTAATCTAAAAAAAGTAGTTTATTGGCTGTTTATTATTAATTAATAGGCAACTGCTGGACATATTTGAAGATACATTTTTAAATAATAACTATAGGAATCTAAGTTTTTAAACCAATTCCATAAACAGACCAAAATCAACAATGTATTACTCATACAGGATAAAAGTATTAATTTGTTGCAGGCTTTTTTAGCTTCAGAGTGTTACCACAGACTGCATCTAAACATGAATGTAGCCACTGTCAGGCGATTAGTGAGGTCCCATTGTGAGGTCTCTAATATGATCATGTTGGTGTAGAAACCAGATGTGATGAGCAAGAGGTAAATCTGACTGGGAAACCATATGTGCCAGGTATACCTGCCTTAAACCATAGTAATTTAATTTACATAATATACAAAATTTTCTATTAAGTAAGACTTGACCCTAGCTATTAAGATCATTAACTCATCAAGAAAATGTTTCTTGAGCATAACCTCTAATTATATGACTATTTTGATACACATTTACCTTGCTAGTGTAGTGGATAGCCTTCTCAAAATGTATGCACCAAGTAGTAAAATCAACCTGCTTTCAGCACTGGGTAAGCGTTTATTTTGTACTTTGAATGAGTGTGTTTACCATTTTCATTTCAGAATAAATTTGAAGTCTGAGAAAACTGCTCGTCTACTGTTTGATCTGCTAAAAGATGAGATGTACCTTTTCAATACTTAAACCTTCTCCAACCAACACTGACTTTTTTCTTTATTTTTTTTGCTTCATACAAAACCTGGGACATTCTATGCATACCCTGTATATAAAAGATGGAAGGGGATTTTTTTTTTGAAGCCTTGAGTTTTGTTAGTAAACGTTCAGAAAAGGGCCCTATGCGAAGATGACAGGGATTCACAGGTGGATGGAAAAACAAGAAACTTTAAGCTAGTCTGTACGGAAAATAAGGAATAGCCAATGAACTCATAAAATTCAAAAGCAACCAGGAACCATCCAAAAATCAAGGCACAAACATTAGAAAATAAGGAAGCTTCGGGACCTGGAGGGAGATTCACAACCTGAAAAAAGTCTGTAAGAATAAGGTTCTAGCCAGAAAAAAATTTCAGCTTGGCACGTGTTTGTTGGGGGGTGGGGGCTAATTTGCATAAGCCTGCTAATGCTAAACGCTAAATGACGTGCCAGCTTGTTAACTCAGTGATGGTGAACAGTTGGATAATGACTGGACCATGTGACTTGATGACGACAGGAAGTGTAGATCCCTCTAGTCTGTTACGATGCTCTGAAAATAAGATGCACGTTTACCTGCAGCTATTGTTAATAAACATTCATTAAGCAACACATCAGTGCGTTATTCTTGTGAGTCTATGAAGACAAGAAACAAGACAAGCTCCTGGGATTTTATGTTTAATAGGAAGCCCAAAATTGTCCTTTGAGTTACATTTTTCCTCT
Source organism: Archocentrus centrarchus (assembly GCF_007364275.1). NCBI lineage: Eukaryota > Metazoa > Chordata > Actinopteri > Cichliformes > Cichlidae > Archocentrus > Archocentrus centrarchus. Next base: position 25,510,807 of record NC_044347.1, on the reverse strand, counting down.
ACTTTCCCCTCGTTTTCCTGCCGGTTGCTATTTTGCCCCACAAAATCAAGTGTGAACAGGACCGTTGCGAGATTGCGCGTGAGATCGAAACTGGCTGTGCCCGGTGGTAGACTGCAAATTGTGGTGAAATAATTCTATAGTGCAGCGATCTAGCCTGAAGAGAAAAAAAATCAGTCTGGTATCAACGACGGGGTGGAGCGTGTGGGGTACGCGCCCGCTTGTTAATTGCAGTGATAGAAGAGTTCTGATAGATAGCGAACTGGTGAAATTCTCAGCCCGGCGCAAGACGACCTCAGCATGGCAGGTGATCAACCGCTGGCTAGAACCCTGATAGATACAAATTAATTACACAGCAGGGAGTAAGAACAAATGAACTCAATCAGGCACTATAAGAGGGCTGGAAAAAACAAAGAAGGTAAGTAAAAACACAGACAGCAACATGAGGAACTAACCTTCAAAATAAAGTAAAGTAAAGTAAACTGACAAAGATCACAGCTAACACAGAAAAGGCAAAAAAAAACCACTTCCAAATTACAAAGGAAGTTAAAAAAAAAGAAAAAAAAAAGAAATTACAGATCATTCAAAAGAGATCACTGTCATTTAGCTTTTTGAATCTGGGGGGGAAAAAAGAGAATGCAAATAACCTTCACTTGCATCTGCTTTGTCTAACTCACCACAGGCCAGTGAGGATGCTATTCTCAGCCAACACCACAGTGTAGTATGCTACCATCCTGTAGCGCGTTCGTCCCTCTTTCACGTTAAACCAGCAGAAGATATAGACAATGCCGACCACCATGTTGAAGAGCACCTCCTCCCACTTGGACATACAGAAATCAGTGCCTCCGTGCACCACCCAAAAAGCCATGGCACACCAGTGCACCACCACGAAAATGCCGAAGTAGATGTGGAAGAGGGAAGCAAAGAGGGCGAGCGACAGGACACGGGAGGAGATGGTGAAGAGGCGCCAGAAGAGGTGCAGCAGCGCCCCGCGGTAACTCATGCTGCGCTGGTCGTCACGAGAGTCTCGGAGCAGTTTGTGGTAGGAGGCCAGAACCCAGGCGAGAGACAGGAGGGAGGCTAGGGAGGAGATGCCTGCAGAGAGACACAGAGGCGGATGATTTCGATGCTCCTTCTGTTTTGGATTAACACGACATTATTATGACTCACTGGGGGGGTGTTTTGTGTAATGTGTGAGTGTAAGTAAGAGGTAGTGTGTGACACGACCAAAACATTTGGTAATGACGAGTCTCAAATATGAAGTTATTTTTAATGGCCCAGCTGCTATGTGTAGCCACCCCCCTGTGTACTAGTCGCATCTTTCCGTTAAGGTAAACTGTGTCCCAAAAACTCCAGAGTGAAAGGGATGAATAACACCAGTGGGTGGCCGCCTGAGATGATGCATCCGATAAGGAAGAGGAGGATGATGGAGTTTGACTCGCACATCCCTTTCTATCTTTGACAACCTGAGCAGCAGTAAAACCTGTGAAATCCAGAAGCCATCTGCAGCCACACATTATCAAGCACAATGTGTGCAAATTGATAATTAGTACTTGTGCAGCTGCTCATTTGTATGCGCTTTGCCGGCTACATGAAAACATGCTATTATGCTGGCATAGTGCAGTCTGTAATCCAGCCAACCACCTACACTGTAGTGTCTCAGCTCGGTTCTCCTGGATCATGATGCAGAGTTGCAGGACCAACTGAGGCGCCGACTCCAGAAATGTTTCCAGCAAACGCAACATGTTGACGTCGGCGTACTCGAACATCATGGCCCAGTACCAGCGTCGCTGGTGCTCCTTCTGCCGACGCGACATGACGCCTAGGTACAGCGTCCTGATGTACCTGTTGGGGTTCAGAGGTACAAACACACATTTATCAGCCTCAGTCGTCTGTCTCATTGTTTGTTTTTTTCATTCTTCAGACTTTAGATTTAAAAAATAGCTAGTCTTGTCATCTAAGGCACACGAGCACCTTCCCAGCTGCTATGAGGGGCAGCCAATTAGAAAAAGATCATTTGAGATGGCAAATGACCTAATGGGCTTCATCAAGGTCCAGTATAAGACAAATATGGATTATTTTGAACTCTAGTAGAGTCCAAGAATAAGAATACGGGGCTGGAAATGAGCCTAATAGGTCACCTCTTCCCTTGCCTTCTTTTTGCCTAACTGGGCAACTAAAACAAAAACAACATTCCTCTGTTGAACCTGATGTGTGACTATAAATATTCCTGGCTGGTCTAAACATTTAATTGAGCCTTTCTATGAATAGACTTGAAGAGCTGCTGATCTATATGTACTGAGTGGATTTCTGGACGTGGGAAACTACAGCACGTGTGGGTGGGATGTAGGCAGTGATCTCAATTAAACTGCCTCAGGGCACTCACTGAGCGTGTGTGATTGTGTGTGTGTGCAATTATGCATGTGCGTGCATCTATGACTCCAAAAGTGCTCTGATATTCTGCTACTTCCCTGCTGCAGTGCATACATGGGTGTCCTCCATGCATGCGTGTGCTTCTACATCATGTACAGTATGGGTATTAGAGCTGCAGGTTAATTCACACCCCATAAATAATGCAGCGTCCCTGAGAAAATGCCTGCATGTGCATTCATTTACAGTGTGCCAGTGCTTCCAAACAAACCATGTATAGATGTTTTAGCTTTAAAATAACACCAGAATGATGTGTGTCCTTGACTCAAGAGCAGTGAAGGGTAAATAATCAGCATAATTTGCTTAGCTTTTTAAACATCTGTAAACAGGAAGTCTAGTCTGTAATGGTCATGTTAAGGATTGAAATTTTAGTGTGGGGCGTAGCAGGCGAGCGACTTTCATCCCCTGACATGGAAGGATGTGATCTCAAACCAAATACAGCTGATCTTCCAGCCCACCCTGCCCCCAACACTCTCACTTCTCTCGTCCCCCCTCTCTTTCCTCTTGTTCTCTTTCCTCCCTGCCCCCATTCACTCCAGTAGTGCACGTCCTCATCCCCCTATCACTCTCTCCACAGCCCCTCCATCTCTTGGTCTCAATCAGGCTGTGCCATTTCCTCGGTTACACCCCCCCCTCCCTTTCTTCTCCTCTCTGTGCTCCTTCTTGTCCACCACTTCCTTCAGGTGGGAGAGTCCATTCTGCAGGCCAAGAGGGGACAACCACTGGGAAGAGTTGGGCGTAGACTGTGTGTATATGTGTAAGGAGGGGGGTTGATTTAACCCTACAACCAATGCAGAGAAGCTGAGTAGCACATCAGCACAGAAGGATGCAAATGCACACAAACACACACACACTCTCCCTGCTGCCCACCCAGAGGCAAGTGGACACCATTAAGAAGTCTTCTCGGAGAGAAGAGGGAGTAGGGAGGGAATGAGAGCAAATGTTGACCTTTTATAAAAGACTGGAAAAAAACAGTACATTCCTGCTACTACTACAACTACAGTGTGTGTGCAGTACAAGCTACATGTTTGTACGAAGCAAGAAAGCCACAATGAAAAGACGTAAGCGTATTGCAGTTTTTTCCCCCAACGGCGCTTTTAGCACCACAATTAACACCTAACCTTGTCCAACTGTGGGTATATATGTGTGTGTATGTGTGTGTGTAAGTGAGAGAGATAAACACAGAGAGAGAGAGAGAGAGAGAGAGAGGAGAGAGAGAGAGAGAGAGAGAGAGATGCATTGCCAGAAGCGCAGATGCTTTTCCTCTTTGTACTCTCCATGCATGCTGACACTCATGGGAAGAGTCTTGACACCGTTTTTCCACTGGTCACACACGCTCTGACATGTATCAACATACACATAGATAGACACAAAAACGTGCATGCATTTCTAAAGTGAAGAACGTTGACTGAGCACTGGAAATGGTGGAAATGTGTTCAGCACCATGGAGAGCGCCTCAGTCAGTCCTTAAAAACAGGCTCTGGATGCGCCTCACTTTATTTCTTTAGATTGTGTAAAGGTTTACTGTAGATGCTTTATTTGGACCCGTTTTGGCTATAAATTCTCCTCTTTTTAAATTTTTTTTTACTGCAGATTGTTCAGTGAGTTGCTGAACTAACTTTTCATAAGATGACCCAGAAATGAAAAGTTTCAACAGATCAGAGTTTGTCTGTGAAATCAGGCTCTCTGTCCGCCTGTCTCTCCTAATATCTTCCTGTCGTTCCTAGATAGTAACTCCGGCACTGGAGAAGTCACAGAGAGCCTTTCCGTGTCTTGCTCTTCCTCTACTGCCTGTCACTGTGAAGCAAGCTGTCTTTTCTAGTGGCTACATCAAGTAGACACCCTGCTCCATTAGGAGCATTAAGTTTTTGAGTCTGTTAGAGAGAGAGAGAAAGAGAAGGAGGCGCTGTTATAGGTAAAGATCGGGTGTGCATTGTTGTTTGTGTTGTGCCCCCCCTCCTACCTCCACACTTGTCCCAGCTGGAGGATGTGTATGGTGGCCTGCCACAGCCAGATGGTGGCCAGCTGCAGGCGGTCTCTGCCGGGATACAGGCACCCTAGAGCCACTGTGCCCCGCTTGGTCAGCCCCTCAACCTCCCCGAGGCCCCCGCCGGTGTAGTCCTGCACGAACCATCGGAAACTCAGAATCTGGACCAGTACCGACGGCACCAGTACGAAGAAGAGAGTGAGGCCGAACCAGAGGTAGTCCTGTCTCTGGTAGTAGTCCACCGCCAGGCACAGGTCCGTGCCAACGTCCCAGAAGAAGACAAGGAGGGCAAGGATGATCCAGAGGCAGTCCAGCCACAGCTGCTCCCGGGGCGGGCAGTGAGTCTCCCGGATGCCGGCCCCTCCGGTAGGCGGACCCCCGCCGAGTAGAGAGCCGAGGCAAGCTGAGCGGCAGCCCCAGTAGCAAGCGGAGGAGCGACAGCACTGACAGATGTGGATCGCCGCGGAGTCCAGAGGCTCGTCAGCGTCAACATCGTAGAGCTGGGCGAACCCACCGCCGCCGCCGCACCCGACCCCGGCTTTGCCGCCGTCGGACTGCGCGGCCATGTTCCCCTTCCCGCTCCTGCCCTCCTGCGAAACGCACGACAAACGCACCGTTTTGCTTTCTTGTGGGGCGCGGACACCACGTCACTTCCCAGATACCTGCTGTCCCCTACCCTCTCGCTCCTCCGCGGCGACTGCTGTGACTCTTTCCCGCCCCGGGCGCGAGGAGCCATCAGAGCCGGCGGCCGCGCGACGGCGGCTCCCCTTCTTTCTCTACCGGCCGAGACACCTCCACCGGGCGCTCGCGTTCAGCAGCAGGGGAATCGGTTCTCCTCGTAGTCCAGCAGCCCTGCATCTTTCCCGTCCTGCGCGCGCGGTCATCTAGGGCAATGAGAGGCTATGACGTAATGCATCTCCCGCTGTTCTTAAGATGTGTGAGTGACTGATTGCGCGCGCGTGTGTGTGTAGGCGCTAACCGGACAGCACACTGTTCTCGTTAAGCACGACTCTGCTAATGTAAGCCTTCCTGTTCAGTCAACCGGAGGACCTCCAACTCCTGTCGCCCGCACTCAGGTTGCAGGTCCCCGGCATCCGCTGCCACCCATGTCCACTCCGCTCCTTTCCGCAGCTCCAGCCCTCTGCAGCTTCTGCCTCCCCTCTCCTCACTTTCTCTCACACTTTCACTCCGCCCTCTACCGGAGAACAACTTCAACCCCCCAATCCACATCCGCACGTGCACGCGCGCGCGCACACACACACGCCTACGGTCGTGCACTGTATAGGAATATATCGACTGTTTTCCAAGTAGTTCCTTCACTCACTGAGAGGAAGACAAGCAAGATTCCAAGCAGCTGTCATTCATCTCTCAGTCAGTCATTGCCTCCCCCTGCTCTTCCCAACTCTCCACGACTTCCTCACACTCTCCATTCATCACTCCATCATTCCTCCAGCGGGCTGACTGCCCAGTGGCTGTGCCAGCCTAATCAGCCCTAACATATGTGTGTCTGAGAGATCCCTGCTAGGCAAGCATGGAGCCAGAGAGGCAAGGATTTAGGAACATGAGGAAGTGGATGGACGTTGTATATGTATGCGTGTCTATGAGAGAGAATGTGCAGGGGGAGGGGGGGGGGGGGGTAAGAGAGCTAGAAAGCAGAAGGGCGGATAATGAAAGAGAGATGAGTGTAAGAATGAGAGCAGGGTTAAAAGGTGCACGTGTGGAGAGACAAAGATAGAAAAGACGGTTCAGCTGAAGCAGTTTAAAAGGATGAAAAGACTGACGGGATGAATGCAAGAGAGGATGAGTGGAAGATTAAGGAATTGTTGGAGAGATGAAGAGGGTGTGTCAGCGGTAGAGGAGGGAAAAGGACAGAAAAGAGAATTTGGAAGAAAATATATGGGAAAACTGGGAATACAGTGGAAAAAACCCCCAAAGAAATTACGTCAAAAGAAAAAAATCTGAAAATGAGGACATTTGGGAGATTTAAATAGAAAGAAGACAGGATGGGGAAGTAAATAAGGATCAGGAAGGTCAGGAGAAGGAAAAATGGGAGGAGCAGAATTAAAAAAGAGGAGGGAAGGTCTGATTGAGGAATTCTCCTGTGAGATGGAGAGAGTAAGTGTGAAAGGGAAATGGACTTTTTAAAAATTATATTTAAATATTGTTTTAAAAAAGAAGAGCTCATAGTCACCATATACTTTCAGCATATGCCTGTGAGTCATACTCTCACACACACACACACACACACACACACACACACACACACTAACGTAAGCAAGTATGCACTGCACCTCTTTATCACAGACACGCTTTTTCCACGTCCCCAGAAGCACGTTTCTGTGCGAGCTCCTGCACTTTCTCTCTCTCTGTCCACTGGAGATTAGCCGCTCTGTTGTCATGACAACCGCGGCTGGCTGAAGGACAGGGAGATGGTTGTAGAGCCGTTTGAATGTGAGCAATAAGAGTGAGCAACAGCAACAGTCGAGGTGTTTGGTTATACAGGTTGTAACATCCGGACTTCAGGGTAATTTCTCCCAGTCCTGTGGAAAAGTGCAGAAAATTGGCATCAGACGAGGCTGCAGCTGCAGTCTCAGCCTCCACTGTGCGCTATTTATCCCAGCGAGTTGGCAAAGATGCCAGAGGACTCGAGATCAAACATGTGCCGATGATTTGCTCAAGACAAAGAAGAGGCGGCGGTAGTTACATCAGCAGCAAACTTCAAAAGATCAAAACAATGACCTTGTTCTGGGTTGATGGGAATCATGAGAATCCAAATGAGAGCTTTAATGCGGCTGTGACCGAGGACAGAGCTAGATAAGATATACAATTCAGTTCATTCAATTCACCGTACAGGACAGCGGTTTGTACAGTTGAGAGGAAAAGCTAAGTCAGAAGCTGAAGTTAATTACAAGCAGGTGACGTACATGTGATTGCAGTGGAGCGCTTCAGATGCACAGACTGTTGGAAAATCGTGTCCAAACTGGGCTGTCATCTGGCTCTAGATCAAGATCGCACTGCTGAAGATATTGTAAGCACAGTGGGGAGGATTGCTGGGCAGGATGCTCTCAACTTTCAGCCTCTAAATAGAATCGGACAGTGGTGGAAAACAGATCCAGCGGCAGGTCTGCTCTGTAGCTGTGTAAACTGGTTCAATTTAAGTAAATATACTGCATTTAAAATAATATTTTACCTCTTAACATCCACCGGGTCACCAGCAGGGTTAGGGTTAGATTTACATCCCTTTACATGGTGTTTTAACATGTGGCATATTCAAGTGGAAATATTGCAAAAGAAGAACTAAAAGGTCAAAGTGATTTGAAAGGTAACATCTTCCAGATTTTTAGACTATGGAAGTTTAGCACGTGGCTAAAATTCAACTCTAACCCTGCCACAAGTGTTTTGCTGGGAACCCAGCTGACATTTAAGAGGTCAAGCAATAGGCGAAGGAGAGGGCACTCAGAGAATCTTAAGCTGAAATCTATGAGCAGCAAAGATTAACCATTTAGTGATGTCACAGTGTCCATCTTTTATATACAGCTCAACAGTGACCTCTCACTTTTTTAAGGTCTCTGGTTCAGGAAGTGAATTTAATTTCCCTTTTTTATGATGTTTCAGAAGATCCTCTTATAAAGAGTTTTAAGCCTTGAACCAAGTCAATCAGCTATAAGGTGAATCATGACCATAAAAGATTTGATTGGGATAAAAATAAATAAAAGATAGGCGGTGCCATGCACAACAAACCCCGCCCCCCAGCAGACGTTTTAGCTGATTTGAACGGTGCCCGTCTCTCTCAAACACCAAGATAACACACGTCCATGCCTACAGTTGTCCAATAACGTTCACTTTATGAATGTAAATGGAGTTTCTCATGTTAAATTCAAGTAGCCTGCAAATCCAGAATATGTATCAGTTTAACTTTTAAACCAAATTTAAGCATGAAAAGATGCTTTCAATGACGGGACAAAAAGAAGAAGAAAAAATACTGTCAGCTGCTGGTGCTACCCCTCAACCAGGTCTTGGCAGATCTTACTGGGGGGGGCAAAAATTTTAATCAGGTGATCTATCAGGTGATTTTTTTTTGTGCAAATGGTATGAATCGAACTGGTTGTTACAATATTACAGCAAAACTAATAAACAAACAGACCAAAAACAATACCCTGGCTCACAGTCGCCACTCTAATTCATCCCAGAGCTGTTCTATTGGGTTGAGATCAGGACTCTGTGCAGGCCAGTCAAGTTCTTCCACACCAAACTCGCTCACCCATGTCTTTATGGACCTGATTTGTGCACTGGTGTGAGGTCATGTTGGAACAGGAAGGGGCCATCCCCAAACTGTTCCAAAATATCTTGGTATGCTGAAGCATTAAGAGTTCCTTTCACTGGAGCTAAGGAGCCGAGCCCAACTCCTGAAAAACACCCCCACACCATAATCCATAATGATTTGATACACCTGTGGCCACGGAAGTGATCGGAACACCTGAATTCAATGATTCGGATGGGCGAGTGAATACTTTTGGCAGTATAGTGTACTTTTAATGGTGAAGCAACTACTTGTCCTATAATCCATTGCTAGTCCCAGATTCCACAGAGGATGACTTCCAGACTTCTTGAATTAGTGTTGTATAACACTCGCTTTGAGTATATTTTGTGGTTTTTGTTTGTTTTTTGTACTGATTTAGCAGAATCTGTAACGTGTGGTACTTGTGAATAGAAGCAAACAAAGTCTTTGATTAAGGCAAAACCAAGAATAACTCAGGGTGTCAGCGTGTAAAAACAGCATCATAATTCTCTCTGTATTGTAGTGAAGAATAAAGAATTATTTTTGTGCAAAATTATGTCTTTTTTTTCAGTAAATATGCCTATATTTCAGGCTGAATGCATAAAATGCAAAGCCTCTTAAATGCCAACTTGACTGTCACAGGAAGTGACAGATCTCTGAAAAAATGCACATCTAATAGGGACATACATTTTGTGCACCTGCTCTGGTGACTGTGTGTGTTGACTAAGCTAAAAACACCAAAGCTATGAAAAAGTAATTATACAGTCATAGCTTGCCATCTTACATTTGCTTTGTTCAGTTTGATGCTGCTTTTTATTTCAGTTCTTTGACGGTGTAAAAAAAAATCCTGCTTCATTCGTTCAGCGCTTAATTGAACTTGAAGCAAAAAGGACAAAGTTGGAGAGGAGACGTTCATAAAAACATGTTTTAAATGCACAATGTTGAGAGTTTCTACAATATCAAACACACCGGCTTGAACTTGACTCAGTGACAATGTCAGACAAGAAATTATAGCAGAGAAACTAAATCCCGCCCCAAATGAACCATTTGCTCTTCCAGGGTTTTATGGTTGATAATATGAAGAGCCACTTAAGTGTTGATGGCTTTCTTGCTCCTCCGGGAGGGATGATTTGTCAAGAATTAGGAACCATGCTGTGGAATAAGTGGGATGGGAAGGAGATCCTGCAGCTTCTTCAAAATCAAAAGGCCTTTTACTGCGCATTGACCTTGAGCTAACCCATGTGTTTTGAACACAGGGGTTAGCCCAGGTGAATTGGTATTGATTATTTATGAGGTGCTTCTGTGAACAGGTTCAAAACATGTTGGTTTTGAAAGCACAAGTAAACATCCTGCAGT